>NC_057796.1:420029739-420059527 GCF_018294505.1 Triticum aestivum
ATTTTTTTTAAGGTAAGCGGTTAATAATAAGATCACTAAATAGGTGTTTGGTACCCACTTATTCACTCACGGGCACATGCTTATTAAAACCATGTCGACTTCTGCGTGTGTAGGGAAACAACACTTGAAATGTACTGCTAGTTGCCAGAAAGAAATAGTTGGAGAGCAAAGCAACAAACGAGCGTGCAGAGTGCCACGATTCAGTTCCACGACAAGATCTGATGGGACAAGGAGGCATTGGAAATTTTAGTAGCCGAAGCACCGTTGTTCTACGCGCGAACCACATTCTCTTAGCCGCTGCTGCCACCGAACTCGACGCATGCTGGTCCCGTGCCAGGACCTGGCTCTAGAGTTTAGGCTCCATGAAGGCGCTCTCTTGTGTCAACTCATAACTCTGAAACTTAAAGTAATCCACACCAACGAGTTCAGTTTGCTCTGGATGTAACTGTAAGGATCCTACATCAATCTGGCTACAATCAGGAGCTTGATGTCCTTGTCGAGGAAAATGTGAATGGAAGAGTTTTCTTTGAAAAAAGAAGTTCAATTTGCTGATCAGGCTGAGCTAAATTTGCCCCCACACAGAGCCTAATTTCTATTGCATCCACTTTTGAGGAACAGGAAAGGGAGTTTTTTTTTTGAATACCTGATCTATTATAAAAGTTCACCGCAAGTACAAAGTACCCCGAACATAACAAAAATTACATCGACGTTTCAGGAGCAACTGAACGACTACTTCTGCTGCCAGAACGACCCGCTATCGCCGCTGCAATAGCGGAATCAGCTTGAACTTGTCAATGAGAACCGGGAAGTCTTCGTGCATGTGCCCCTTAGGACCAGCACCATGGATTTGTAGTCGCCGTCATTGGAGCCTTAAAAGATCTGAAGCACCTAACATCCGATCTCACCATCGCAAATGCATGGCCTGAAACCCTAACCTCGCCGCCCCAAAGAGATGGTAGGAATCTAGGCCAGATCTTTGTCTGTCCTAGCAAACAAATTCTAGGAGGGTCAAAGCCCAAAAGACCAACTCGAAGATGAAGCGCTACCATCCGTCGAAGCAACGCCTCTGTGAGGACTAAAAACGATAACCAACACTACTAGACAGAGCCGAGGCACCAGGATTCTCTCTCTGCGATCAGACGCTAGAGCGGCAAGCGAAGGGGAGGAAAATTCACGAGCTGGCCAATGGAACCGGAGGTTGCTACCACTTGAGCATGCGTTCGTTTTCCCTTGAAGAGGAAAGGGTGATGCAACAAAGTAGCGTAAGTATTTCCCTCAGTTTTGAGAACCAAGGTATCAATCCAGTAGGAGACAACGCGCAAGTCACGCAGTACCTGCACAAACAATCAAGAACCTTGCAACCAACGTGATAAAGGGGTTGTCAATCCCTTCACGGTCACTCGCAAAAGTGAGATCTAATAAAGATAGTAAAGTAAATATTTTTGGTATTTTTATTATATAGATTGGAAATTAAAGATTGCAAAATAAAAGAACAGCGACATAAATTGGCAAGTTGACGGGAAACTAATATGATGTAAAATAGACCCGGGGGCCATAGGTTTCACTAGAAGCTTCTCTCAAGATAGGAATTATTACGGTGGGTGAACAAATTACTGGCGAGCAATTGATAGAAAAGCGCATAGTTATGAAGATATCTAAGGCAATGATCATGAATATAGGCATCATGTCCGTGTCAAGTAGACCAAAACGATTCTGCATCTACTACTATTACTCCACACATCGACCGCTATCCAGCATGCATCTAGAGTATTAAGTTCATAAAAACAGAGTAACTCATTAAGCAAGATGACATGATGTAGAGGGATAAACTCAAGTAATATGATATAAACCCCATCCTTTTATCCTCGATGGCAACAATACAATACGTGCCTTGCTGCTCCTACTGTCACTGGGAAAGGACACCTCAAGATTGAACCCAAAGCTAAGCACTTCTCCCATTGCAAGAAAGATCAATTTAGTAGGCTAAACTAAAACGATAATTCGAAGAGACTTGCAAAGATGTCAAATCATGCATATAAGAATTCACAGAAGAACCAAGTAATGTTCATAGATAAACTTGTACATAAATCCACAATTCATCGGATCTCGCCAAACACACCGCGAAAGAGTATTTACATCGAATAGATCTCCAAGAACATCGAGGAGAACTTTGTATTGAGAATCAAAGAGAGAGAAGAAGCCATCTAGCTAATAACTATGGACCCCAAGGTCTGTGATAAACTACTCACGCTTCATCGGAGAGGCTATGGTGTTGATGTAGAAGCCGTCCGTGATCGATTCCCCCTCCGCCAGATCGACGGAAAAGGCCCCAAGATGGGATCTCACGGGTACAAAAGGTTGCGGCGGTGGAAAAGTGGTTTCGTGGCTCCCTCTGATCAATCTAGGGTATAAGAGTATATATAGGCGAAAGAAGTACGTCGGTGGAGCTACGAGGGGCCTGTCGGTGTCAAAACCGGCGTATCTTGGGTAGGGGGTCCTGAATTGTGCGTCTAACGTCGATGGTAGCTGGAGACGGGGGACATGATGTTTACCTAGGTTCGGGCCCACTCAATGGAGGTAATACACTACCTCCTGCTTGATTGATCTTGATGAATATAAGGATTACAAGAGTTGGTCTACCATGAGATCGTAATGGCTAAACCCTAGATGTCTAGCCTGTATGATTATGATTTCCCCTACGGACTAAACCCTCCGGTTTATATAGACACCGGAGGGGCCTAGGGTTGTACAGAGTCGGTTTACTGAGGAAGGAATCTTCATATCCGAATGCCAAGCTTGCCATCCACGCAAAGGAGAGTCCCATCCGGATATGGGAGGAAGTCTTCTATCTTGTATCTTCACGGCCCATCAGTCCGGCCCACGTCACACAGCCTGGACGTCCGAGGACCCCTTAATCCAGGACTCCCTCAGTAGCCCCTGAACCAGGCTTCAATGACGATGTGTCCGGCGTGCAGATTGTCTTCGGCATTGCAAGGCGGGTTCCTCCTTCGAATACTTCAAAGTAGTCCTCGAGCACAGAGAACGTGTCCGGCTCTGCAAAACAAGCTCCGCAAAGAGTATAATATTTAACAAGTCCCATCTACCGACAACTTTTGTAGCGAGACATTACGTCCCGGCCCGGTCATTATTTCGAACCGTTTTTTAGCCTCCCGCTTCATGTTTCAAGATGCGGTTTTCATTAGGATGTCTTGTCGAAGCAGAGATCGTGTCCCCTTATTGCGGGATCCTCATTAATGTAGACGTGGGTAATCCAACCGTGTTGTTGGTGATCCCTTGGGAATAGGCGAGCTTTAAGGCCCATGAGGTGGCGTTCGATATTCTTTGTCTTTATAAAGGGGTACAGACCCGTCTTTCTCCCCCCACGCCTACCTCTTCCTCAACCTTCCCAACCTCAGGCTCCAGCGCCGCGGAGTCGATTTCTTCCATTGTTGTCAGGCCCTCTAGTTATGTCCGGATCCATCTCCCAAGGTAGGTGGGCAGCCTCCTCGGTCACCGAGGAGGATATCGCGAAGCTTCGGAAGGCGAGGTACTTGACTGCGAAAATCCCCCATAGGCTCCCTACAATAGGGCAGGTCATCCCCACACAAAAATCCGGCGAGAGGGTTGTATTCACCTCCCACTTCCTCCGCGGGATAGGGTTTGCTCTTCATCCCTTTGTTCGCGGCCTCATGTTCTATTATGGGCTAGATTTTAACGATCTAGCTCCGGACTCTTTTCTGCACATCTCGGCGTTCATCGTTGTGTGCGAAGATTTTCTCCGCACCCCCCCACACTTCGGCCTATGGCTCAAGACATTCAATGTGAAGCCAAAGTTAATTAACAGGGAGCAAGCGGAGTGCGCCGGTGATATAGTGAGCACGCTTGCCCATACTATCTGGCCAAAAGGCACCTTCAAGGAAACGTCCAACTCATGGCAACAGGAGTGGTTCTATATCACCGAACCCCGCGGCACCAAATGGGCAGCTGATGACCCACAAGTATAGGGGATCTATCGTAGTCCTTTTCATAAGTAAGAGTGTCGAACCCAACGAGGAGCAGAAGGAAATGACAAGCGGTTTTCAATCAGCTATTCTCTGCAAGCACTGAAATTATAGATAACAGATAGTTTTGTGATAAGGTAATTTGTAACGGGTAGCAAGTAACAAGTGTAAATAAAGTGCAGCAAGATGGCCCAATCCTTTTTGTAGCAAAGGATTAGCCTGGACAAACTCTTATATAGAGAAAAGCGCTCCCCAGGACACATGGGAATTATCGTCAAGCTAGTTTTCATCACGTTCATATGATTCGCGTTCGGTACTTTGATAATTTGATATGTGGGTGGACCGGTGCTTGGGTGCTGTCCTTACTTGGACAAGCATCCCACTTATGATTAACTCCTATTGCAAGCATCCGCAACTACAAAAGAAGTATTAAGGTAAACCTAACCATAGCATGAAACATATGGATCCAAATCAGCCCCTTACGAAGCAACACATAAACTAGGGTTTAAGCTTCTGTCACTCTAGCAACCCATCATCTACTTATTACTTCCCAATGCCTTCCTCTAGGCCCAAACAATGGTGAAGTGTTATGTAGTCGATGTTCACATAACACCACTAGAGGAGAGACAACATACATCTCATCAAAATATCGAACGAATACCAAATTCACATGACTACTAATAGCAAGACTTCTCCCATGTCCTCAGGAACAAACGTAACTACTCACAAAGCATATTCATGTTCATAATCAGAGGGGTATTAATATGCATAATGGATCTGAACATACGATCTTCCACCAAATAAACCAACTAGCATCAACTACAAGGAGTAATCAACACTACTAGCAACCTACAGGTACCAATCTCAGACTTAGAGGCAAGGATTGGATACAAGAGATTAACTAGGGTTTTAGAGGAGATGGTGCTGGTGAAGATGTTGATGAAGATGGACCCCCTCCCGATGAGAGGATCGTTGGTTATGATGATGGCGATGATTTCCCCCTCCCGGAGGGAAGTGTCCCCAACAGAACAGCTCCGTCAGAGCCCTAGATTGGTTCCGCCTCATGGCGGCGGAGTCTCGTCCCGAAAGCTTGCTTATGATTTTTTCTCGGACGAAAGACTTCATATAGCAGAAGATGGGCACCGGAGGGCCACCAGGGGGCCCACGAGGCAGGGGGCGCGCCCTACCCCCTGGGCGGCCCCCCACCCTCGTGGCCAGGGTGTGGGCCCCCTCTGGTATTTTCTTCGCTCAATATTTTTTATTATTTCCAAAAATAACTTCCGTGGAGTTTCAGGACTTTTGGAGTTGTGCAGAATAGGTCTCTAATATTTGCTCCTTTTCCAGCCCAGAATTCCAGCTGCCGCCATTCTCCCTCTTTATGTAAACCTTGTAAAATAAGAGAGAATAGGCATAAGTATTGTGACATAATGTGTAATAACAGTCCATAATGCAAGAAATATCGATATAAAAGCATGATGCAAAATGGACGTATCAGGAGCCGCAACTGTGTTCCAGATATGGCCCTCCGTTGCGGCTCGCATCATGGATAAATAAGGGGCTAGACTGGGGATCAGCTGATGAAGTACAGACGCTGCAAAGTCATATCCGGAGTGTCCTCGAAAGGGACGTTGGCCTTATAAATGTGATCCAAGTGATGCTAGTCCACCAGATCCTCCCGTGCCAGCGACGGCCTCTCCGTATGTGGGAGTTCAATCCGGAAGGACCGCGGAGCCTTCAGCAATTCTTCGGCACAACGCACGAAGGGATGTGGAAACTATTCTTCAAGACTCGAAAGCAGTGGCCGGACACAACAGAGGACATCGGTCTCGACTGCAACCATCCGGATACCTTGGTAAGCACCCAATTTCTGACCACAACTCGGTTGATTATCCCACAGCGATGTACTGAGAGCTCTATTTTTGACCAGGGTTGGATAAAGAAAGCGGAACGAATTAGGTGTTCATCTCCACTTCCCGAAGACTCGGCCGATCCTGTGCTGACGAGGATGCTGGTCCCGGTGCCGTATCAAGTGCCAGCGCAAGAGAACAAGAAGAAGAGCAAAGAGGCCGAAAGCGGCCTCCACTCTACAGGTATGCTGGACACTATGTCCGGGGAAACTGAAGCTCCTTCTTCGAAAGAAGTAGGGGAAGGAGAAGGTGATATCCCTTCCCCTCATGGGAGGAAAAGGACTGCATCCGAAGACTTGGAGGTGGAGGCACCCAAGAGAGGGTAGGTATCCCTACCATATGGTTCGGGTTCCGAAGCCGATGTTGTCGCAAGGCATCTCTCTAAGGACACGCCCCTTGCCGGATTGTAAGTGAACAAGGATGCTCTAGACATATCCCGTTCTTTTCGGGTTGCAAATATAACATTTAAACTATATGCTTGCAGTTCGGCCCACGGTCCACCCCGACAGTCCTCCTCATCAGGGGACTTAACTCCGGGGATGATGGAAAGCGAAACGCCTTCTCATGCTTTATCGCCTCTTAGGGCGGACGACTTCGAGGTGTCATCTCGGAGAATCTCCCCTGACCATCGAGCGGCGTGGGGGACAATGAAAACCACGCCCGAGGGTGGTACTTCAATCATCAAGGGTCCAAGGGGCGCAACCCCTACGGGGGCCAGCAATGAAGGCCCCGAACTATTCGGATTACGACCGAAGACGACTCTAGGGTCGAGCCGATGTACCCCTTTGAAGGGAATGTATTCTCACGCAGCAGCCTCCAGTAATCCGGGGGTGCCGGATACTCTGATGAACACATTACAAAGTGTGTCCATCTCAGAGGAACATCGTACCTTAATGGGTACGGTTGTTGAAAGGGTTTTGTCCGCAAGAATCGGATTGAATGAAGCCTTCATGGGCCTGTTGAGAGGCCTCGAGGTATGCAATAGCTTAACCATTTTTATATGCACAATGCACCCGTGTACAGATAGTAGCCCCTAAGGCTCTGGTCGGCTTCCACAGGGAGGCGATCAGAGGATCAAAAAGATATGCTCAGGAAGTAACCTAATTAATTTCAACACAGGTTGTTACGTCCATGGCGACCGCCCAAGCTACAGAAGTTGCGGATCTAAAGCAGAAACTTGAGTTAGTGGATGAGGACATCACTCTTATTAACAGGCGGCTCGACCAGGCACAAGGTATGTGTTGGGGCAGCTTTGTTGATGCGTGTATACTAGTATGAGCACGAGGCCGAACATCATATACTGTGATATACATAACTGTAGATGGTGCTACCGCGGTTGAGACCCTTCGGGCTGAACTTGCCCGGGCCAAGGAGCAGGCCAGAGTGAGCGATGCGGCTGCCAAGAAGGCGGATGCGGATTTAATGGCCGAACAGGCCGCTCAGCGCCAGTGCCAGGAGAGAATATCTACCATGGAGCGTGAGCTGAAGGATGTCACTAGCAGGTGCAAATCTCTCGAGGAGGATAACAAAGCCAATACAGCCAAACTCGACAAGGCCTTAATAGAGGCGAGAGAAGCGCGATCCGAAGCCAGAGCGGCTCAGGAGTAGATCCGACAGGCTGGGGAGATAGCGACTGGTAAGCCCTTTCTTTTACAGACTAAGTTCGGCGACCCAAAGTATGCTCTTCTTAACCAAATGTGGAGTTCTCCAGACGCATTCTTGGACCTGCCGAAGAGTGTTTCCGATGCGGCGCAGTTCTTCCAAGCACAGGAAGGACGTGCTGCAGAGAGGCTTTTCTGGTCGCAATTCAGCATGGCAAGGCATCCGGCACTGCTGAACGAACAGATGGCACAGTGGGCCGAGCTACACAAGATGTTCGGAGTTGCCATGAAGGACGTCGTGGTTCGGCTATGGCCAGCCGAACCCGTTCCGAGCAGCTATTTCGGTTTGGTGCAGCGGCTTGTCGATGCAGTGCCGCGTATTGACGCCATCAAACGGTCGGTGTGCATAGAAGGTGCCCGGATGGCCTTCGCCCGTGTCAAGATGTACTGGGCAAAGATGAAGGCCACTGATGTTGCAGCCAAGGGTCCGCATGGAGGCAAGGACCATCACACGCCGGAGCATTATTTGGAGAACATCCTAGAGGGCACCCGCTTGATAGAGGGTCAGTGCTCGAAGGATATTATATTTGAATAAATGTACCAGAATTGTGAAAACAATATTATGATATGTTAAAGCCGTGTTATATACCTTTGCCATTATTTCCTCCTGTGCGGCCGTTTCTTATAACCTGAAAGTTTGCCGGTCGTCGGCTTCTGCCCCCTCGCATATAATACGGGGGTGTGCGGAATAGCACCTGATCACTCTTGACCCAACGTCTTGGTCCGGAACGGAGGTGTCAGTGCAGCGAACTAGGCAATCGGACTATGGGGCTTTAACACCTTCACTTAGCCATAGGAGTTTTATGGTGGGTCTATGATGTAGCCCCTGGTATGTACGCAATTATGTTGCGTTACATAGGTGACCCGAAAACGGTCCTTCATGTAATACAGAAGAAATCGCAAAAGATTCTTATAAGTCACCAAGTGGTTGACCAGCTCTTGCCGCATCATGACAGTCAGTTTTCGGCTTTCTCTACTGAGGTATTTGACCAGGTGAACCGGAAACACAATCGCAGTAGTTCTCCCTTTACTACCCTAGCCGATAAGATGGAATGTAGGGTAGCAAGCACAGGAGCCGGGCAACCCAACTATTGACCAAAGACATGATTCGGAGCTGATGCATATAATGCCAAACTCGTGACGCCGAAGTATGCTATAGAGCTGTTCGGACTTTTTTCGGCAACCCATATGTTGCCGTATCAAGCCCTTGGCAATTTGAGCCGAGGTGTCTGCGTGAAACAACCGAAGAAGCAAGGTACGTATGTGTGCGGAAAAGCAAATACTGAAGACAGATTATGTTCACTGAAATCTGATTGATACGTCGAACATAATCTTACAGATTATGACACCACCTCCAAGTCCGGTTTACGTGCCAGGGGTCGAGGGCTGAGGAAAAAGGCTCTCTACAGGTTTCAAATAGAGTTTTTTGGTCTACAAAAAATCTTTTGGACCTCCTGTCGCACGTCTGCGCTGCCTGTGCTTCCGTGAAAAGGCTTCCTTAAAGGGAGCGATCCCCGGTTATTTGTAGGAAAGCCAGGCTCATAAAGAGTCCTTTCAGGTCCATAGGACAGACAAGTATTGATTCACCTGTGGCAAAAAGATAAGAAAATAGTTTAGAAAAGAGAAAAGGCTAAAGTCCGGACGAACACTTTGTAGGCATGTCCGTATTGTGCCTCCGTCGATGGCCAAGGTATTTTGAGTGCATAATTATGTATGCACGGTGCAAGCTCCGCGGGTATAAGAGGCGAACGACAGAGGCGGAGCTGCTAATCCAGCTCTGAAATTGACTGGTCCTGTGTAGTAGAGGCCGGTGGTTTAATGACCGATGAGATATGCGGCTTGAGGAGGCCACTTTGCACTTCGGCTGTGATTGCCACAGTGTGCCCTCAGTGCGGAGGGAGCGTTCCGTGTTGCCGTTGATCGTTATGATGCTGCGTGGACCGGGCATCGTAAGCTTTAGATAGGCGCAGTGTGGGGCCACATTGAAACGAGTAAAAGCGGTCTGCCCGAGCAGTGCGTGGTAGCCAATGCGGAATGGGCCAATATCGAAGATCAAGTCTTCGCGTCGGAAGTTTTCCGGTGAACCGAAGACGACTTCCAGTGAGATGGAGCCTGTGCTGTGAGCCTCTACGCCAGGTATTACTCCCTTGAAGGTAGTTGTGATGGGCTTGATCCTTGAAGGGTCAATGCCCATTTTGCGGACAGTGCATTGGTAGACTATATTAAGGCTACTGCCGCTGTCCATGAGGACTCGCGTGAAATGGAATCCGCCGATAATTGGATCGAGGACCAGAGCTGCTGAACCTCCGTGATGGATACTGGTTGGGTGGTCCTTGTGATCAAAAGTGATAGAGCAGGCCGCCCATGGGTTGAATTTTGGGACGTCCGGGTTTATGGTACGGTTGTCTCATAGTTCGTTCTTGCGCTCCCTTTCAGGGGTATGCGTCACGTATATCATGTTTACTGTTTTTACTTCGGGGGGGAATTGCTTCTGTCCCCCGGTGCTCGGTAGGCGAGCCTCCCCTTCTTCACTATCAATGGGCGGCCCCTTCCCTTTGTGTTCAGCATTAAGCTTTGTCGGCTTGTTTGAAAACCCAACAATTTCTGTTGGTATGGTTGGTGGGTTTGTCGGGGCTCCATGGATCTGACAGGGTCGATCCAGTATTTTGTCTAGACTAGATGGACCATCTCTGTTTGCCTTAAATGGCTTATTCCGTTGACCGCTTTTGGAGCCACTAAATCCCGCGTTGACCATTATGTCTTGGGTTCCTGCATTAGTGTTGCGGCGCTTGTCTTTATTGTGTCGTGGCTTGCCATTGCCATCCCTGACTTCGGAGATGCCAGGACCGCCTGCGCTATTGCTTCTACAAGCAAGCCAGCTATCTTATCCCGTGCAAAAGCGGGTCATTAGAGCGGTGACAGCTGCCATGGACTTTGGCTTTTCTTGGCCGAGGTGGCGAGCGAGCCACTCGTCGCGGACACTATGTTTAAAGGCCGCGAGTGCTTCGGCATCCGGACAGTCGACAGTTTGGTTCTTTTTAATTAGGAACCTAGTCCAGAGTTTCCTGGCTGATTCTCCGGGCTGCTGGATGATGTGACTGAAGTCATCGGCGTCCGGAGGCCGGACATATGTACCTTGGAAATTGTCGCGAAAGGTGTCTTCCAAGTCTTCCCAGCTGCCAATGGAGTTCTCAGGGAGGCTATTTAGCCAGTGCCGGGCTGGTCCATTTAGTTTTGGTGGGATGTATTTAATGGCGTGGAGATCATCACCGCGGGCCATGTGGATATGGAGAAGAAAATCCTCAATCCATACTGCGGGGTTAGTTGTTCCATCATATGATTCAATATTCATGGGTTTAAACCCTTCTAGGAATTCGTGCTCCATTACTTCATCAGTGAAGCAGAGGGGGTGTGCAGCGCCTCTATATCGGGCCAAGTCGCGTCATAGCTCGGATGGAGTCCGTCTGCGGTTTTCGGCCCGGACGTGGTTATGCTTGTCAAGTCCGGCTAGATAGTCGTCGTCGCGCGTCGGGGCACGCCCCAGCGATCTGTAGATCGATTTGGTCTTACCTGCTCTATTTTCCAGGTCATGCCGCAGGTCATATGTATATCCCCGAGCTGTTGTGTCTCTGCCTTTACGGCGAGGTAGTATGGGCTGGTGTTCGGCTTGAGTTGCCGTTTTGTCCCGGCCACGTGGTGGTCGGTCAGCTGCATTACGTGCTGATGGTATGGTCTCAAGTGCCTCGTCGTCGAATTAAGGTAGAAGTTTACGCTTCGGGTAACTTTTGGTTGGGCGCTAGAGGCCGTATTCCTCGGCTGCCAGGACATTAGTCCACCTGTCGTTGAGTAGATCTTGATCAGCTTCAAGCTACTACTGCTTCTTTTTCAGGCTCCTTGCAGTGGCTATTAGCCGGCGCTTAAAGCGCTCCTACTCGAGAGATTCATCAGGCACGATAAAGTCTTCGTTGCCGAAGCTCACCTCACCCTCGGAGAGTGGAAGATAATTGCTGTCCTCCGAGTCTTCGTTTACGGCCTGTTCATCAGGGCTAACTTGCCCATCTTCCCGATCGACCTGTTCGGAGGTTGGCTCGACGGGTTCTTCTTCGTCTTCGGCGTCATCCCGAATATTGTTGTCTCTCGTGCCGGTATTGTTGTCTTTTCCACGGCTTAATTTAGAGCGGCGCCGCTGACGTCGGCGCTTTGGTTATATCTCAGGGGGTTTATCCTCGACTGGATTATTCTCGTTATCGTCGTTATCCTCTTTGGGTGTATCCACCACGTACACGTCATACGAAGAGGTGGCCGTCCAGCGTCCGGTAAAAGGTAGGCTTTGGGCCTGCTCTTCTCTGGCATCGTCGTCCATACCGTCGATGTCTTCGGAGCCATAATCGAGCATGTCAGTTAAGTCCTTGATAGTGGCTATGAAGTGGGTGGTGGGTGGGACGTAAAATTCTCCGCTTTCAGCCCCTAGTCCGGGCTGGGCGTAGTTCGGACGTTGCTCCTCTATAATGACAAGGGATCGCATCAAGTCCAGAGCCTCGCTTAAAGGCGAGGTTTGGCTAGGGAGGAGAGGCTCCGTGGAGTACGGCAGGAAGGGGACTCCTTGGCCGAGCTCACACGATGCTGACTCCGAGGGTTCGGAGCCAGTGTCCGGAGAAGAGTCTGGTTTCATGATGGTTGCCGACAACACTACTTCCTCCGGCTCTCCCGTACTGGGCTTAGTGACCGCAAATAGTCCGGCGGGCTCAGGAATCTAATACGTCTCCGTCGTATCTATAATTTTTGATTGTTCCACGCCAATATTATACAACTTTCATATACTTTTTGGCAACCTTTTATACTATTTTTGGGACTAACACATTGATCCAGTGCGCAGTACCAGTTCCTGTTTGTTGCATGTTTTATGTTTCGCAGAAACCCCATATGAAATGGAATCCAAACGGGACAAAAACGGACGGAGAATATTTTTGGAATATTTGGAAAATATGGGAAGAAGAATCAACGCGAGACGGTGCCCGGGGGGCACGAGGCAGGGGGCGCACCCCACCCCCCTGGGCGCGCCCCTGACCCTCGTGGGCCCCCCGTAAGGCGGTTGCTGCTCTTCTTTGGCCGCAAGAAAGCTAATTTTCGGAGAAAAAATCTGGGCGAAGGTTTCAATCCAATCGGAGTTACGGATCTCCATATATATACAAAATGGTGAAAGGGCAGAAGACCAGAGCACAGGAACAGAGAGAAACAGAGAGACGGATCCAATCTCGGAGGGGCTCTCGCCCCTCCCATGCCATGGAGGCCAAGGACCAGAGGGGAAACCCTTCTCCCATCTAGGGAGGAGGTCAAGGAAGAAGAATAAGAAGGGCCCCCCTCTCCCCTTCTCTTTCGGTGGCGCCGGAATGCTGCCGTGGCCACCATCATCATCACCGCGATCTTCACCAACACCTCCGCCATCTTCACCAACATCTCCATCACCTTCCCCCCTCTATCTACAGCGGTCCACTCTCTCGCAACCCGCTGTACCCTCTACTTGAACATGGTGCTTTATGCTTCATATTATTATCCAATGATTTGTTGCCATCCTATGATGTCTGAGTAGATTTTCGTTGTCCTATTGGTGGTTGATGAATTTCTATGATTGATTTCATTTGCTTGTGGTTATGTTGCTGTCCTTTGGTGCCCATCATATGAGCGCGTGCGTGGATCACACCATAGGGTTAGCTGTATGTTGATAGGACTATGTATTGGAGGGCTGGAGTGACAGAAGCTTCTACCTAGCATAGAAATTGATGCATACGGGATTGAAGGGGGACCAATATATCTTAATGCTATGGTTGGGTTTTACCTTAATGAACGTTAGTAGTTGCAGACGCTTGCTAATAGTTCCAATCATAAGTGCATAGAATTCCAAGTCAGGGATGACATGCTAGCAGTGGCCTCTCCCACATAAAACTTGCTATCGGTCTAGAAAGTAGTCAATTGCTTAGGGACAATTTCGCAACTCCTACCACCACTTTTCCACACTCGCTATATTTACTTTATTGTGTCTTTACCTAAACAGCCCCTACTTTTTATTTACGCTCTCTTTATTATCTTGCAAACCTATCCAAAAACACCTACAAAGTACTTTTAGTTTTATACTTGTTCTAGGTAAAGTGAACGTCAAGCGTGCGTAGAGTTGTATCGGTGGTCGATAGAACTTGAGGGAATATTTGTTCTACCTTTAGCTCCTCGTTGGGTTCAACACTCTTACTTATCGAAAGAGGCTACAATTGCTCCCCTATACTTGTGGGTTATCAAGACCTTTTTCTGGCACCGTTGCCGGTGAGCAATAGCATGGGGTGAATATTCTCGTGTGTGCTTGTTTTCTTTATCACTAAGTAATTTTTATTTGCTGTTCTTAGTTGTTTTCTATCTTTAGTTATGGATATGGAACACGAAATTCCAAAAAAATTAGTTGTACCTACTGAACCAATGGTTAAAGAACCACTCAAAATCTTTCACACTCCTGAAGCTTTTTACTTGGATCATCTTCGATCCCTTTGTGCTCATGCTGAAACCCCAACTAGCTTAGTTGAGGGAAAATCTTTAGATGAGCATGCTTGTTATGTGCGACACCATATATCTGAAAAAGGGAAACTTTTACTGGATCAAATTCTTCGTTTGCAATGCTATGCTTGGAATCTATGTGCAATATATGATGTTACTTGTTGTCTGAAAACCCTAAGAAACACCTTCCCTACCAATGTGAGTTTATTGATAATGGGATCGTATCTATGCTAAGGGTGTTTATAATTACTATGATGTTCAACAAGTTGAAGAATTTGTTGCTTTTAAGGGTGCTTATGAAATTGCTTCTTTGATTGAAACGTATGATGCTACTCTTTACAAATCTGAAAATGTTGCCATACTTGAATATTGTTATGATAATTATGCTTCTAATGCCTATGTTAAACCATATATTGAGGACTCCTCCGCTGTACAAGAAGAGACTAATAGTTTGCAAGAGTCTATGGAAGAAGAAATTGATGAAACTGTGAGCTCATTGGATGAAAAAGATGATGAGGAGAGCGAAGAACAAAAGGAGGAAGAGCGGACTAGCTACCCGTGCCCACCTTCTAATGAGAGTAACTCTTCAACTCATAAATTGTTTAATTTCCCTTCGTGCTTACCGAAGGATGATTGCTATGATGATTGTTATGATCCCGTTGATTCTCTTGAAATATCCCTTTTTGATGATGCTTGCTATGATTGTGGCCAAGATGCCAATATGAATTATGCTTATGGAGATGAACTTGATATAGTTCCTTACGTTAAACATGAAATTGTTGCTGTTGCACCCACGCATGATAATCCTATTGTCATTTTGAATTCTCCAAACTACACTATATCAGAGAAGTTTGCTCTTATTAAGGATTATATTGATGGGTTGCCTTCTACCATTGCACATGATGATTTTGATAGATATAATATGCATGTGCTTGCTGCTCCTACTTGCAATTATTATGAGAGAGGAACTACATCTCCACCTCTCTATGTTTCCAATACGATAAAATTGCAAGAAACTGTTTATACTATGCATTGGCCTTTACTATGTGTGCTTGAATTGTTCTTTTATGACATGCTGATGCATAGGAAGGGAGTTAGTCTTCGTCTTTGCTTGATATAGGTTGCTTTGAGCTCACTACTAAAATACAAATCATTGTTAATTAAAACTGGCTTTGATATACCTTGGGATCCGGGTGGATCCATTACTTGAGCACTTTATGCCTAGCTTAATGGCTTTAAAGAAAGCGCTGCCAGGGAGACAACCCAGAAGTTTTAGAGAGTCATTTATTTCTGTTGTGAGCTTTTATATAGTTTATAAACAAAAAAATTAAGAGGGGAACCCAAAACTTTTCAAAAAGAAAAGTGAAAGTGAGATAGACGAGCATTGTGAAAGTGGGGGACGTCCTTGAACTTTGTTCATGCCCATGGAAACTTTGTGGCTCTTAATTACAAGACCTTTTCAACAAAAATAATTATCCCCTTGTAAAATTCCATTGTATTATCAAAATAATGTGCCAAGGTTTGCCTTTAGGATGTTTACAATGCTTGTTGGTTTGTGCGGTGCAGGACAGAAACTTTCGCTGTAGTGCGCGATTTTCAATTTTTTACTGGAACGTCAAAAGGTTCTGATTCTTTTTGCACTGTCTTTATATAAAAATTGGTTATTTTTTACTAATTTTGGCAGAATTATTCAAGTATAATAAGTATGGTGAATGTTCAGATTATTACAGACTGTTCTGTTTTAGACAGATTCTGTTTTTGATGCATAGTTTGCTTGTTTTGATGAATCTATCGATTTATATCAGTGGATTAAGCCATGAAAAAGTTATATTAAAGTAGCTATAATGCAAAAACAAAATGTGAATTGGTTTGCAACAGTACTTAGAGTAGTGATTTGCTTTATTACTAACGGATCTTACCAAGTTTTCTGTTGAAGTTTTGTGTGGATGAAGTGTTCAATGATCGAGGATGTCTCGATGTGAGGAGAAGAAGGAGAACCAAGAGCTCAAGCTTGGGGATGCCCAAGGCACCCCAAGTAAATATTCAAGGAGACTCAAGCGTCTAAGCTTGGGGATGCCCCGGAAGGCATCCCCTCTTTCTTCAACAAGTATCGGTATGTTTTCGGATTCGTTTCGTTCGTGCGATATGTGCAAATCTTGGAGCGTCTTTTGCATTTAGTTTTCATTTTTCTTTTATGCACCATGATGGTATGAGGTAGTCCTTGGTTGATTTATAGAATTCTCATTGCACTTCACTTATATTCTTTGAGTATGGCTTTATAGAATGCTTCATGTGCTTCACTTACATCATTTGAAGTTTGGATTGCCTGTTTCTTTTCACGTAGAAAACCACCATTTGTAGAATGCTCTTTTGCTTAGCTTATATTTGTTAGAGCGTGGGCACATATTTTGTAGAAAGAATTAAACTCTGTTGCTTCACTTATATCTTTTTAGAGAGATGAAAGGAATTGGTCATTCACATGGTTAGTCATAAAATCCTACATAAAACTTGTAGATCACTGAATATGATATGTTTGATTCCTTGCAATAGTTTTGTGATATAAAGATGGTGATATTAGAGTCATGCTAGTGGGTAGTTGTGGATTGTAGAAATACTTGTGTTGAAGTTTGTGATTCCCGTAGCATGCACGTATGGTGAACCGTTATGTGATGAAGTCAGAGCATGATTTATCTATTGATTGTCTTCCTTATGAGTGGCGGTCGGGGACGAGCGATGGTCTTTTCCTACCAATCTACCCCCCTAGGAGCATGCGCGTAGTACTTTGTTTCGATGACTAATATATTTTTGCAATAAGTATGTGAGTTCTTTATGACTAATGTTGAGTCCATGGATTATACGCACTCTCACCCTTCCATCATTGCTAGCCTCTTCGGTACCGTGCATTGTCCTTTCTCACCTCGAGAGTTGGTGCAAACTTCGCAGGTGCATCCAAACCCCGTGATACAATACACTTTATCACACATAAGCCTCATTATATCTTCCTCAAAACAGCCACCATACCTACCTATTATGGCATTTCCATAGCTATTCCGAGATATATTGCCATGCAACTTCCATCATCATCATATACATGACTTGAGCATCATTGTCATATTGCTTTGCATGATCGTAAGATAGCTAGCATGATATTTTCATGGCTTGTCCGTTTTTTGATATCTTTGCTATGCTAGATCATTGGACATCCTGGTACACTGCCAGAGGCATTCATGTAGAGTCAGATCCTTGTTCTAGTATCGAGTTGTAATATTGAGTTGTAAGTAAATAAAAGTGTGATGATCATCATTATTAGAGCATTGCCCCAGTGAGGAAAGGATGATGTAGACTATGATCCCCCCATAAGTCGGGATGAGACTCCGGACTTTACAAAAAAAAAGAGGCCAAAGATGCCCAAATAAAAAAAGAGGCCAAAGAAGCCCACCAGAAAAATAAAAAAATATATAAAAAAGGGGAAGAAAAAAATGAGAGAAAAAGAGAGAAGGGGCAATGCTACTATCCTTTTACCACACTTGTGCTTCAGAGTAGCACCATGTTCTTCATATAGAGAGTCTCTTGAGTTATCACTTTCATATACTAGTGGGAATTTTCATTATAGAACTTGGCTTGTATATTCCGATGATGGGCTTCCTCAAATGCCCGAGGTCTTCCTGAGCAAGCAAGTTGGATGCACACCCACTTAGTTTTCAGTTTGAGCTTTCATACACTTATAGCTCTAGTGCATCCGTTGCATGGCAATCCCTACTCCTCACATTGATATCGATTGATGGGCATCTCCATAGCCCGTTGATTAGCCGCGTCGATGTGAGACTTTCTCCTTTTTGTCTTCTCCACACAACCTCCACCATCATATTCTATTCCACCTATAGTGCTATGTCCATGGCTTACGCTCATGTATTGCGTGCAAATTGAAAAGGTTTGAGAACATCAAAAGTATGAAACAATTGTTTGGCTTGTCATCGGGGTTGTGCATGATTTGAATATTTTGTGTGGTGAAGATGGAGCATAGCCAGATTATACGATTTTGTAGGGATAACTTTCTTTGGCCATGTTATTTTGAAAAGACATGATTGCTTTATTAGTAGGCTTGAAGTAGTATTGCTTTTATGTCAAATGATAGACTATTGCTTTGAATCACTCGTGTCTTAATATTCATACCATGATTTGAGACATGATGAAGATTATGCTAGGTAGCATTCCACATCAAAAATTATCTTTTTTATCATTTACCAACTCGAGGACGAGCAGGAATTAAGCTTGGGGATGCTGATACGTCTCCGTCGTATCTATAATTTTTGATTGTTCCATGCCAATATTATACAACTTTCATATACTTTTTGGCAACTTTTTATACTATTTTTGGGACTAACATATTGATCCAGTGCCCAGTGCCAGTTCCTGTTTGTTGCATGTTTTATGTTTCGCAGAAACCCCATATGAAACGGAATCCAAACGGGACAAAAACGAACGGAGAATATTTTTGGAATATTTGGAAAATATGGGAAGAAAAATCAACGCGAGACGGTTCCCGAGGGGGGCACGAGGCAAGGGGGCGCGCCCCACCCCCCTGGGCGCGCCCCTGACCCTCGTGGGCCCCCCGTAAGGCGGTTGCTGCCCTTCTTTGGCCGCAAGAAAGCTAATTTTCGGAGAAAATCTGGGCGAAGGTTTCAATCCAATCGGAGTTACGGATCTCCATATATATACGAAACGGTGACAGGGCAGAAGTCCAGAGCACAGGAACAGAGAGAAACAGAGAGACAGATCCAATCTCGGAGGGGCTCTCGCCCCTCCCATGCCATGGAGGCCAAGGACCAGAGGGGAAACCCTTCTCCCATCTAGGGAGGAGGTCAAGGAAAAAGAAGAAGAAGGGGCCCCCTGTCCCCTTCTCTTCCGGTGGCACCGAAACGCTGCCGTGGCCACCATCATCATCACCTCGATCTTCACCGACACCTCCGCCATCTTCACCAACATCTCCATCACCTTCCCACCTCTATCTACAGCGGTCCACTCTCCCGCAACTCGCTCTACCCTCTACTTGAACATGGTGCTTTATGCTTCATATTATTATCCAATGTTGTGTTGCCATCCTATGATGTCTGAGTAGATTTTTATTGTCCTATTGGTGGTTGATGAATTGCTATGATTGATTTAATTTGCTTGTGGTTATGTTGCTGTCCTTTGGTGCCCATAATATGAGCATTTGCGTGGATCACACCATAGTGTTAGTTGTATGTTGATAGGACTATGTATTGGAGGGCAAGAGTGACAGAAGCTTCTACCTGGCATAGAAATTGATGCATACGGGATTGAAGGGGGACCTATATATCTTAATGCTATGGTTGGGTTTTACCTGAATGAACATTAGTAGTTGCGGACGCTTGCTAATAGTTCCAATCATAAGTGCATAGAATTCCAAGTCAGGGATGACATGCTAGCAGTGGCCTCTCCCACATAAAACTTGCTATCGGTCTAGTAAAGTAGTCAATTGCTTAGGGACAATTTCGCAACTCCTACCACCACTTTTCCACACTCCCTATATTTACTTTATTGTGTCTTTACCTAAACAGCCCCTACTTTTTATTTATGCTCTCTTTCTTATCTTGCAAACCTATCCAAAAACACCTACCAAGTACTTCTAGATTTATACTTGTTCTAGGTAAAGCGAACGTCAAGCGTGCGTAGAGTTGTATCGGTGGTCCATAGAACTTGAGGGAGTATTTGTTCTACCTTTAGCTCCTCGTTGGGTTCGACACTCTTACTTATCGAAAGAGGCTACAAATGATCCCCTATACTTGTGGGTTATCTAGACCTTTTCCTGGCGCCGTTGCCGGGGAGCAATAGCGTGGGGTGAATATTCTCGTGTATGCTTGTTTGCTTTATCACTACGTAATTTTTATTTGCTGTTCTTAGTTGTTTTCTATCTTTACTTATGGATATGGAACACGAAATACCAAAAAAATAGTTGTACCTACTAAACCAATGGTTAAAGAACCACTCAAAATCTATCACACTCCAGAAGCTTTTTACTTGGATCATCTTTGATCCCTTTGTGCTCGTGCTGAAACCCCAACTAGCTTAGTTCAGGGCAAATCTTTAGATGAGCATGCTTGTTATGTGCGACACCGTATATCTGAAAAAGGGAACTTCTACTGGATCAAATTCATCGTTTGCAATGCTATGCTGTGAATCTATGTGAAATATATGATGTTACTTGTTGTTCTGAAAACCCTAAGAAACACCTTCCCTACCAACGTGAGTTTATTGATAATGGGATCGTATCTTCGTATGCTAAGGGTGTTTATAATTACTATGATGTTCAACAAATTGAAGAATTTGTTGCTTTTAAGGGTGCTTATGAAATTGCTTCTTTGATTGAAACGTATGATGCTACTCTTTACAAATCTGAAAATGTTGCCATACTTGAATATTGTTATGATAATTATGCTTCTAATGCCTATGTTAAACCATATATTGAGGACTCCTCCACTGTACGAGAAGAGACTAATAGTTTGCAGGAGTCTATGGAAGAAGAAATTGATGAAACTGTGAGCTCATTGGATGAAAAAGATGATGAGGAGAGCGAAGAACAAAAGGAGGAAGAGCGGACTAGCTACCCGTGCCCACCTTCTAATGAGAGTAACTCTTCAACTCATAAATTGTTTAATTTCCCTTCGTGCTTACCGAAGGACGATTGCTATGATGATTGTTATGATCCCGTTGATTCTCTTGAAATATCCCTTTTTGATGATGCTTGCTATGCTTGTGGCCAAGATGCCAATATGAATTATGCTTATGGAGATGAACTTGATATAGTTCCTTATGTTAAACATGAAATTGTTGCTATTGCACCCACGCATGATAGTCCTATTGTCTTTTTGAATTCTCCAAACTACACTATATTGGAGAAGTTTGCTCTTATTAAGGATTATATTGATGGGTTGCCTTCTACCATTGCACATGATGATTTTGATAGATATAATATGCATGTGCTTGCTGCTCCTACTTGCAATTATTATGAGAGAGGAACTACATCTCCACCTCTCTATGTTTCCAATACGATAAAATTGCAAGGAACTGCTTATACTATGCATTGGCCTTTACTATGTGTGCATGAATTGTTCTTTTATGACATGCTGATGCATAGGAAGAGAGTTAGTCTTCGTCTTTGCTTGATATATGTTGCTTTGTGCTCACTACTAAATTACAAATCATTGTTGATTAAAATTGGCTTTGATATACCTTGGGATCCGGGTGGATCCATTACTTGAGCACTTTATGCCTAGCTTAATGGCTTTAAAGATAGCGCTGCCAGGGAGACAACCCGGAAGTTTTAGAGAGTCATTTATTTCTGTTGTGTGCTTTTATATAGTTTAAAAACAAAAAAATAAAGAGGGGAACCCAAAACTTTTCAAAAAGAAAAGTGAAAGTGAGATAGACGAGCATTGTGAAAGTGGGGGGCATCCTTGAACTTTGTTCATGCCCATGGAAACTTTGTGGCTCTTAATTACAGAAACTTTTCAACATAAATAATTATCCCCTTGTATAATTCCATTGTATTATAAAAATAATGTGCCAAGGTTTGCCTTTAGGATGTTTACAATGCTTGTTGGTTTGTTCGGTGCAGGACAGAAACTTTGGCTGTAGTGCGCGATTTTTAATGTTTTACTGGAACGTCAAACGGTTCTAATTCTTTTTGCACTGCCTTTGTACACAATTTTTTTTAATAATTTTGGAAGAATTTTTCAAGTATCAGGAGTATGGTTAATGTTCAGATTATTACAGACTGTTCTGTTTTAGACAGATTCTGTTTTTGATGCATAGTTTGCTTGTTTTGATGAAACTATCGATTTATATCAGTGGATTAAGCCATGAAAAAGTTATATTACAGTAGCTATAATGCAAAAACAAAATATGAATTGGTTTGCAACAGTACTTAGAGTAGTGATTTGCTTTATTATACTAACGGATCTTACCGACTTTTCTGCTGAAGTTTTGTGTGGATGAAGTGTTCGATGATCGAGGATGTCTCGATGTGAGGAGAAGAAGGAGAGGCAAGAGCTCAAGCTTTGGGATGCCCAAGGCACCCCAAGTAAATATTCAAGGATACTCAAACGTCTAAGCTTGGGGATGCCCCGGAAGGCATCCCCTCTTTCTTCAACAAGTATCGGTATGTTTTCGGATTCGTTTCGTTCATGCGATATGTGCAAATCTTGGAGCGTCTTTTGCATTTAATTTTCATTTTTCTTTTGTGCACCATGCTGGTATGAGGTAGTCCTTGGTTGATTTATAGAATTCTCATTGCACTTCACTTATATTCTTTGAGTATGGCTTTATAGAATGCTTCATGTGCTTCACTTATATCATTTGAAGTTTGGATTGCCTGTTTCTCTTCATGTAGAAAACCGCCATTTGTAGAATGCTCTTTTGCTTCACTTATATTTGTTAGAGCGTGGACATATCTTTTGTAGAAATAATTAAACTCTCTTGCTTCACTTATATCTATTTAGAGAGATGACATGAATTGGTCATTCACATGGTTAGTCATAAAATCCTACATAAAACTTGTAGATCACTGAATATGATATGTTTGATTCCTTGCAATAGTTTTGCGATATAAAGATGGTGATATTAGAGTCATGCTAGTGGGTAGTTGTGGATTGTTAGAAATACTTCTGTTGAAGTTTGTGATTCCCATAGCATGCACGTATGGTGAACCGTTATGTGATGAAGTCGGAGCATGCTTTATTTATTGATTGTCTTCCTTATGAGTGGCGGTCGGGGACGAGCGATGGTCTTTTCCTACCAATCTATCCCCCTAGGAGCATGCGCGTAGTACTTTGTTTCGATGACTAATATATTTTTGCAATAAGTATGTGAGTTCTTTATGACTAATGTTGAGTCCATGTATTATACGCACTCTCACCCTTCCATCATTGCTAGCCTCTTCGGTACCGTGCATTGCCCTTTCTCACCTCGAGAGTTGGTGAAAACTTCGCCGGTGCATCCAAACCCCGTGATACGATACGCTCTATCACACATAAGCCTCATTATATCTTCCTCAAAACAGCCACCAAACCTACCTATTATGGCATTTCCATAGCTATTCCGAGATATATTGCCATGCAACTTCCATCATCATCATATACATGACTTGAGAATCATTGCCATATTGCTTTGCATGATCGTAAGATAGCTAGCATGATATTTTCATGGCTTGTCCGTTTTTTGATATCTTTGCTATGCTAGTCATGTCCTTGTTCTAGTATCGAGTTGTAATATTGAGTTGTAAGTAAATAAAAGTGTGATGATCATCATTATTAGAGCATTGCCCCAGTGAGAAAAGGATGATGGAGACTATGATTCCCCCATAAGTCGGGATGAGACTCCGGTCTTTACAAAAATAAAAGATGCCAAAGAAGCCCAAATAAAAAAAAAGAGGCCAAAGAAGCCCACCAAAAAAATAAAAATATATATATAAAAAGGGGAAGAAAAAAATGAGAGAAAAAGAGAGAAGGGGCAATGCTACTATCCTTATACCACTTGTGCTTCAGAGTAGCACCATGTTCTTCATATAGAGAGTCTCTTGAGTTATCACTTTCATATACTATTGGGAATTTTCATTTTAGAACTTGGCTTGTATATGGAGGCCAAGGACCAGAGAGGAAACCCTTCTCCCATCTAGGGAGGTGGTCAAGGAAGAAGAAGAAGAAGGGCCCCCCTCTCCCCTTCTCTTCCGGTGGCGCCGGAACGCTGCCGTGGCCACCATCATCATCACGGCGATCTTCACCGACACCTCCGCCATCTTCACCAACATCTCCATCACCTTCCCCCCTCTATCTACAGCGGTCCACTCTCCCGCAACCCGCTGTACCCTCTACTTGAACATGGTGCTTTATGCTTCCTATTATTATCCAATGATGCCTTGCCATCCTATGATGTTTGAGTAGATTTTCGTTGTCCTATTGGTGGTTGATGAATTGATATGATTGATTTAATTTGCTTGTGGTTATGTTGCTGTCCTTTGGTGCCCATCATATGAGCGCGTGCGTGGATCACACCATAGGGTTAGTTGTATGTTGATAGGACTATGTATTGGAGGGCAATAGTGACAGAAGTTTCTACCTAGCATAGAAACTGATGCATACGGGATTGAAGGGGGACCAATCACTACAATAAAATACACTTCCGTGATGATACGTGTTTGTCACAGTAGGTCGCGTTTTTTGTCATGCATGTACATCCATGACAAATTTATGACAGAATCAAGATAGTCATACTTGCGCTGTCGTAGAAGTGTTCCATGACATTACCAAAATTATCATCATGGAAGTGTCCACTTCCATGACGATAAATCGCGCGTCACAGAAGTGCTTTCGTCAAGGGTGACCGACACGTGGCATCCACCGTAACGGAACGCCGTTACGCTACCGGGTCGGATTTTGGATCCGATAACCCGTTAACAGCCCTGACCAACGGGAAATTTCCACGTGTAAAATTCTGATTGGCCAAAGGGAACACTTGTCAGCTCGTCAGTGGGCCAGATGTCGCTCGTCCATTGGAGGAGACATGCCTATGATACGTCGACACGTGGCTAGGCCCAACAGAGGCCCATATAGGTTAAAAAGGCCGGCCCAGTCAAAGGCCCATAGAACTTAATTAGGTACTAGTGGGCCAGCCTAATAACGGCCTGCTTAATAAAGTCCCATTTACGGCCCGAAGCCAGATCTGGCCTGTTAATTGTTCGCCCAATATTTGGGCCCATTTACGGCCCGAAGCCAGATCTGGCCCGTTAATTGTTCGCCCAATATTTAGGCCCATTTGCGGCCCGAAGCCAGATCTGGCCCGTTAATTGTTCGCCGAATATTTGGGCCCAACTACAGCCCAGTGAATTTCGGCCTGTTAGAGGCCTGATGTAGACATGGGCTTATTTCAGCCCGGTGTGACTTTCGGCCTGGGAATGGCCCGTGCTGCCCATGGGCCATATATGGTCCGACGGGACATCGGGCCCACTAACGGCCCGTGCTAAAGGTGGCAACAGTTAAGCCCAACGTGACTTTGGGCCTGTTAAAGGCCTGTCGCGTAATTCGGCCCGTTGATGCATGTGCTAAGCTTTCGGCCTCTTAAAGGCCCATGATATCAGTGGGCCAACTAAGGCCCGAGATATGTTTCGGCCTGGTAATGGCCCGTGAGCTAACTGGGCCCAAAACGGGCCGGTCTACATTTCGGCCTGCTGAAGGCCCGTCGACGACTAGTGAAAATTGAGGCCCAACATGCATTTTGGCCTGCTAAAGGCCCGTGGTTTCATCTCGGCCGTAACAGGCCAGTACAATATTCAGCCTGTTAATGGCCCAACGCTACCTGGGCCAAACTAAGCGCTCGGTCGACAAAAGGCCCAACTAAAATATAGGCCGGTGTAAGTTTGGGCCTGGCGCAATGTGTGAAGGCCCCAATCATTCGGGCCCAAGAAAGACGCAGGCCATCCCAATTGTGGCCCGCTAAATACCTGGCCCGTTAGAGTCGAATGTTTCGGTCTGGTCGACTACATCTGATTTTTTTTCAGATAGCGAATGATGGCAGTAACTAGTAGGAATTAAGAACAAACCTACTCTATACAATAAAGAAATTACGGCATAGTAACTAAGAATAAACCTACACTATACAATAAAGGATTTAAGGTATATTACATCCACTGGGCATCGAAGTTCGCCACCAGTGATCATAAAGCGCAACGAAGAAGCAGATTACAAAAACTGGGCACCATTGCAGCGTAACAAAATAACATTGAACCGAGACCACTTCCAAGACAGTTCAAGAAAGGTTAGCCTTGCGGGGGAACTGCTGCGCAAGCTGCTGAGCAAGGCTGTGAGACCGGCCTAGCATGTCCGCCATAGCTTCTAGGTATAGCTGTTTAGCGATGAGGTTCTCATTGGTGTTCTCCGCAATCTTTCTTAGAGATAGGACTTCAAGTCGAAGTTGAATTGCAGAATGCCTTTCTGCTAGAACTTGGGACTGAAGAAGTCGAACTGATTCAGACAACGAATTCTGTGAGCTTGTCTGACTGTTAGTCTCAAGTAAATTTAACACTGCATCAAGACAAGACTTTGGGGTTGTCTCGCTGTCTTCAAGATGTTTTCCCTTCTTTTCTGCAATATATGTTGGGTTTGTCTCACAGCCTTCAGCAGACTTGTGCATGCCATCAGGCATATCACCCTGAAACAAAGCAGAGAGATGACAGGTTTTGCACGTGTATAAACAAAGATGATAACTTGTAACGCCCATGATGCGGCTATATCTCCCACGTGTCGAGGCATGACTTAGAGGCATAACGGCATAGTGGTTTTGTCGCAAGAAGGGTCATCTTCACACAATCCCATGTAATGAACAAGAATGGGATAAAGAGTTGGCTTACAATCGCCACTTCACACAATACATAAATATTATCCATACATCATCCAAAATACAAACATGTAGACCGACTACGGTCAAAATCCAGATGAAAATAAGACAACCCCAAATGCTAGATCCCCGATCGTCCCAACTGGGCTCCACTACTGATCATCAGGAAAAGACACATAGTAACGACCACGTTCCTCGTTGAACTCCCACTTGAGATCGACGCCATCATCTGCACTGGCATCGTCGGCACCTGCAACTGTTTTGGTAGAATCTGTGAGTCACGGGGACTCAGCAATCTCACACCCGCGAGATCAAGACTATTTAAGCTTATAGGAAAGGATGGAGTAAAGAGGTGGAGCTGCAGCGGCAAAAGCATATATGGTGGCTAACTTGCGCAAATGAGAGCGAGAAGAGAAGCAACGGAACGGACGTCATCTAGCAATGACCAAGAAGTGATCCTGAACACCTATTTACGTCATACATAACTCAGACCGTGTTCACTTCCCGGACTCCGCCGAGAAGAGACCATCATGGCAACACAAGCAATTGATGTATTTTAATTGGGTCAAGTGACAAGTTCTCTACAACCGGACATTAACAAATTCCCATCTGCCTCATAACCGCGGGCACGGCTCTCGAAAGATAATACCCTGCAGGGGTATCCCAACTTAGCCCATCATAAGCTCTCACGGTCAACGAAGGATAAACCTTCTCCCGGAAAGACCCGATCAGTCTCGGAATCCCGGTTTACAAGACTATCTCGACAATGGTAAAACAAGACCAGCAAAGCCGCCCGAATGTGCCGACAAATCCCGATAGGAGCTGCACATATCTCATTCTCAGGGCACACCAGATTGTCCAAGCTTCCGATAGGCCAGCCCAGAGTTGCCCCTGGTGGCCACCGGCGACTGACAGTTTGGACCAATACTCAGAGGAGCACTGGCCCGGGGGTTTAAAATAAAGATGACCCTCGGGCTCGCGAAAACCCGGGGGAAAAGTCTTAGGTGGCAAATGGTAAAACCAAGGTTGGGCCTTGCTGGAGGAGTTTTATTCAAGGCGAACTGTGAAGGGGGTCCCATAAATCACCCGACCGTGTAAGGAACGCAAACTCAAGGAACATAATCCTGGTGTATCAGTAACTAGGGCGGCAAGAGTGGAACAAAACACCAGGCATAAGGCCGAGCCTTCCACCCTTTACCAAAATATATATAGATGCATTAATTAAATAAGAGATATTGTGATATCCCAACATATCCATGTTCCGACATGGAACAAACTTCAACTTCACCTGCAACTAGCAACGCTATAAGAGGGGCTGAGCAAAAGCGGTAACTTAGCCAATCAACGGTTTGCTAGGAAAGGATGGTTAGAGGCTGACATGGCAAAATGGGAGACATGATATAGCAAGCGATAGGTAGCGGAGCATGGCAATAGAGCGAACAACTAGCAAAGCAAAGATAGAAGTGATTTCGAGGGGTGGTCATCTTGCCTGCAAGGTTCTCAGAGTTGTCGAAAGCTTGATCCTCGTAAGCGTACTCAACAGGTTCCTCGTTCACGAACTCGTCTCCCGGCTCTACCCAAAACAAGAACACAAACAAACAGAACCACAATCAACCACGAGAAATGCACAAGCAACATGATGCAAAACATGTATGATATGCGAGATATGATATGCGATGCATATGCGTGCTCCGGAAGGAAAATGATGAACATGGCAGTAACTTGGCAAACCAAGCATGCCACTGGAAAGATGAGATGATTTCGGTCGAAATCGATATAAAGATCACCGGAATCGGATGCAAGGTTTGCAAATGGCAAGCAAAACAAGAATGACACTAATCTGCGATAAACAGCAAGATAGCACTTAAAATGCAACAAACAACAATGCTCCAGCACCCCTATATAGCAACAAAGCACATGGAAGTAATCTACAGGAGATGCTTGACAGAAGATGAACACTGAGCTACGGCTAGATCACAATATAACAAGCTCAAACAAGCATGGCAAAAGTGCAAAAGATAACAGGTTCACAGACTTGGTGAAAAACTGGACATGGCAGAAAACAGCATCAGGTAGCAATGTTCAGAGCACGAAATCAACATGCTACATGAACTTAACATGGGAAAACAAGGCATGGCAGTTTTCTACTAAATGCATATGACAAAAGTCCCTTATTGACCATAAGCCAAAAGGGATCAGAAGATATGATGGCAAGCATGTAAACATAGCAAGTTTCGTTATCAGGTTTCAGACTTAGCAGAAAACAGAGCATGGCAGAAATATTAATATGTAGGCCCCTTTGTGAGCTTGATGCACTCACTACAAAGCAATGCATGACAAACCAAGCATACCTACAGCAATATGGCATGTTTATGAAGCTATCCATGGCAAGAAAACAAGCATAGCATGTATGTATCAACTACAATAAGCTTGGCAAAATTGCATATCATGTTAAGAATCTGCCAGAAATATTTTATAGCAAAAGTATAGCAAGATTTAGTCATGCTATGGCACTCGATAATTGCAAACAATTGCAGGAATGGATCAATTACAACTATAGCTACAAAACATCCTTACTGAACATCTCCAAAATATGCATGGATCTCTCTGTAGCATCAAGTTTACATGGCAACAAAATAACAGCAGACAAGGACTTGGAGAAATCACCAAGTCTCTGAAATCAGAAATATTACGGAGCCTACTTTGCATGCTTGTGCTAGTCACCACAGAGATCACAAAAATACATGGCATACACCCTTGGAAAGGTGGCATGGCATACTTCAAAACACATATAGAGCTCATTCTCATAAGATGCACAGATTAAATGATACACAAATGACAAATCTCCAAGTTCTGATAAGAACCAGAGAATAACAGCAACTAGCCCTCTTCCAACAGAGATTTGGGCATCAATATGACCTCTAATGAACATGATGCAATTGAACAAAATGACGAGCATCACGAGGCGAACAATTTGACATACTACACGCGTGAATCGGAGCTAAATGCAAGAAGTTATGGCATCACGAACAAGTACACATGCTGAGAAAATTCCAAGACTTGGAGAAATTAGGGGGGGTACGGGAAGTCAACGCGCGTACAGTGATCCTCCAGATCTCGATCGGGAGAGCTCGAGCTCGGTCGATGGCGCTCGCCGTTGACGGCCGGAGGAGAGGGAGGCCGGAGGTTGGTGGGGCCGACGCCGGAGGAGAGGAGGCCGGCGGCGGGGGCGGCGCGGCCGCGGTGGCGTGGCACAGTAGGGCCGGGC
>NC_057796.1:420060144-420069880 GCF_018294505.1 Triticum aestivum
GGGACGGGCTTCACGGGCCGGCGGCGGCAGGAGATCCGGCGGGCGACGTGGCGGCTCGGGACTGGTCGGTTGCGGTGGCGGACGTGTCCGGCCGACGGCGGACGCGTCCGGCGCGCGGAGGGAAAAATTTCTAGGGTTGGACTGCGCGAAAATCTCGGGATGCCCACATATTTATAGGTAGAGGGAGCTAGGAGGCTCCAAATGAGGTGCGGTTTTCGCCCACACGATCGTGATCGAACGACCTAGAGCATGGAAGAGAGTTTGGTGGGTTTTGGGCTGGTTTTAGAGGGGGTTTTGCTGGACACTCAAATGGACTTTGCGGATGCCCGGTTAACCGTTGGAGTACCAAACTACCTCCGAATGGAACGAAACTTGACCGGTAGTCTCCGGGTGGTATATTGAGGCCACTTGACAAGCCTCGGTCCATTCCGAGAAAGTTTGACACACGCACATGAAAGAAAACAAGAGGGGTGCACCGGAGGAGATAGGAGCGCCGGATTGGAAAACGGACAACGGGGAAAATGCTCGGATGCATGAGACGAACACGTATGCAAATGCAATGCACATGATGACATGATATGAAAAAGCATGACATGACAAAAAGCAAAACAAAAGACAAAACCCGACCACGGAGGAAATAACATAACACATAGCCGGAAATGGCAAGAGTCGGAGTTACAAATATGGCAAGTTACATGCGGGGTGTTACAACACTCCACCACTACGAGAGGATCTCGTCCCGAGATCTAGGACTGAAAGAACTCCGGATATTCGGAACGGAGGTGGTCCACGCGTTCCCAGGTGGCTTCCCGGTCGGAATGGTGCGACCACTTCACTTTCAGAAATTTGATTGACTTGTTGCGAGTCTTGCGCTCAGTTTCTTCAAGAATAGCAACGGGGTGCTCATGATAAGACAAATCTTCTTGGAGGTCAATCTCTTCGAAGTTGATAGTGCGCTCAGGCACCTTGAAGCACTTGCGGAGCTGTGACACGTGGAACACATCGTGCACATTCGCGGAGTTGGAAGGAAGCTCAAGTTGATAGGCGAGGTCGCCTCTTTTACCAATGATCTTGAAAGGACCCACGTATCTAGGGGCAAGCTTCCCTTTGATACCGAAGCGACGAGTGCCTTTCATTGGAGAGACGCGGATGTAGACATGGTCTCCGATCTCAAAAGCCAAATCACGATGCTTACTATCATAGTAACTCTTCTGGCGCGATTGCGCGGCTTTGAGATTATCACGGATGACTTTACACATTTCTTCAGCTTCAGTGATTAAGTCATTGCCAAGAAGTTCGCGTTCACCAGTCTCTGACCAATTGAGAGGAGTACGGCACTTTCTGCCATAGAGAATCTCGAATGGGGCCTTGCCCGAACTCGCTTGGAAGCTATTGTTGTAGGAGAATTCAGCATAAGGAAGACAATCTTCCCATTTCATGCCAAAGGAAATGACACAAGCCCTGAGCATATCTTCAAGAATTTGGTTGACTCGCTCGACTTGGCCACTAGTTTGAGGATGGAAAGCTGTGCTGAAGCGAATGTTAGTGCCCATGGCCTTCTGGAAGGAGTCCCAGAACTTAGAGGTGAAGATGCTTCCACGGTCTGAAGAAATCAATTGTGGAATGCCGTGCAAGGAGACAATTCTGGAGGTGTAAAGCTCTGCTCGCTGAGCTGCTGTGATGGATTCTTTGATTGGAAGGAAATGAGCCACTTTAGAAAGCTTGTCGATGATAACGAAGATAGCATCATTTCCACGCTTGGACTTGGGAAAACCAGTCACGAAGTCCATTTCGATGTGATCAAACTTCCATTCTGGGATAGCAAGAGGTTGGAGGAGACCAGCTGGTCGTTGGTGTTTTGCTTTCACTCTTCGACAGACATCACATTCATTCACAAATTGAGCAATTTCTCGCTTCATTCGAGTCCACCAATACGACTGCTTGAGGTCATGGTACATCTTCGTACTTCCAGGATGAATGGAAAGGAGAGAATTGTGCGCCTCGTTCATTATGACTTTCCTTAGATCACCTTTAGGAACCACAATCCGGTCCTCGAAGAATAAAGTGTCTCTGTCATCAATGCGATAGCACTTGTCTTTGGAAAGACCCTTGTCGATACCACGTTTCACCTTCTTCACCATGGCATCAAGGAGTTGTGCCTCACGAATTTGATCTTCCAAAGTAGGAGATACTATGAGGTTGGCAAGAAAGCCTTGAGGAACAACTTGGAGATTCAGCTTGCGGAAAGCTTCACAAAGATCCGGTTGGAAAGGCTTGAGAATTAAGCTGTTGCAATAAGCCTTCCTGCTTAAAGCATCTGCAATGACATTGGCCTTGCCTGGAGTATATTCAATACTCGGATTGTACTCTTGAATCATTTCGACCCATCGAGTCTGCCTGAGGTTGAGGTTGGGCTGAGTGAAGATATACTTGAGACTCTTGTGATCGGTGAAAATGTCCACTTGTCTTCCCAACAAGAGATGTCTCCACGTTATTAATGCATGGACAACTGCCGCCAACTCAAGATCGTGAGTGGGGTAGTTCTTCTCGTTGGGCTTCAACTGACGAGAGGTATAGGCCACAACTTTCTTCTCTTGCATTAACACAGCACCGAGACCTTGGAGAGAAGCATCACAGAAAACTTCATACGGCTTGGATTCATCAGGAGGAGTCAAGACAGGAGCGGTGACTAGTTTCTCTTTGAGAGTGTTGAAAGCAACGTCACACTCAGGAGACCAGACATATTTCACATGCTTCTGAAGGAGGTTGGAAAGAGGCTTTGCAATCTTGGAGAAATTCTCAACGAATATTCGGCAATAGCTTGCAAGACCAAGAAAACTGCGGAGCTGCTTGACATTTTGAGGAGGTTCCCAATTCACAACTGCGGACACCTTCTCGGGGTTAACAGCGATGCCCTTGGCAGAGATGATGTGACCAAGGAAAAGAACTTCATCGAGCCAAAACTCACATTTGGAGAACTTCGCATAGAATTGATACTCTCTGAGCTTGTCGAGCACCAATCGCAAATGTTTGGCATGGTCCTGCTTATTCTTGGAGAAGACCAAGATATCATCGAGATACACCAGAACGAATTCATTGGTATAGGGGTTGAAGATGTAATTCATCATCCGAGAGAACACTGGAGGAGCATTGACAAGGCCGAAAGACACGACAGTATATTCATAGGAACCAAAGCTTGTTCTGAATGCTGTCTTGGGAATATCTTCTTCACGAATGCGAATCTGATGATAACCCATACGAAGGTCAAGCTTCGAGAATACTTTAGCACCTTTGAGTTGCTCAAATAGCTCATTGATGTTGGGAAGTGGATACTTGTTCTTGATTGTCTTCTTGTTCAATGGGCGGTAGTCGACACAAAGTCGGTCCGTGCCATCCTTCTTCTTGACAAAAAGAACACCACAACCCCATGGAGAAGAACTCGGTCTGATCAAACCCAGACGCTCTTGTTCATCGAGATGTTTCTTCAATTCCTTCAACTCGTTGGGTCCAAGCTTGTATGGACACTTGGAAACGGGTTCAGTGCCAGGCTCCAGTTCGATAACGAACTCAACTGGCCGATGAGGAGGCATACCCGGAAGCTCTTCTGGAAAGAGATCTTGATACTCGCAAACGACTGGAATCTGAGAGATGGCATTCAATTCGCCCTTCTCATTGAGAGAGAAAAACCGAATGGTTTCATCACGAGCGGCATAAATAATCACATCCTCAGATGAGTGTGTCAATTGAATTTCCCTGGCAGCACAATCAAGTTGAGCCTTGTGCTTAGAAAGCCAGTCCTTCCCGAGAATAAGATCAATATCCGAGTCACCAAGAACAACTGGTGAAGACTGAAATTTATAGTCGCCCATCTTGATGGACACATTCGGAACCATGGAACTTGCATTCATGCATTTGCCCGGAGAGACAACTGCTAACGGCCTAGGCAATCCTTGGAAATGCAATTCATGCTTGGATGCAAAAGGTCTTGATATGAAAGAAAGCGATGCACCAGTATCAAAAAGAACTTTTGCAGGAATATCATTAACAGGAAGGTTACCCATTATCACATCAGTAGATTCCTCCGCTTGAGCTGCATTCATCATGTTCACCTTTGCAAACTTTGGATTATGCTTGACCACTGCATTGCTGGAAGATCTGACAGGAGGAGGAGGAAGGCGCCTTTGGTTGAAGCACTTGTTAGCATAGTGACCTTTCTGCTGACATTTGTTGCAAGTCACCTCTGAGAGTGGACGGTGATAAGGAGCATTGGACTTTGGAGCTTGATTCTGAGACTTGTTCTGGTAGCCAGAGTTGGAAGAGTTGGAAGAACCATGGCCACCTTTGTTCTTCTGCTGATAAGGCTGACGAAACGGAGGAGGAGGCAACCAGAACTTCTGTTGCTTAGCTGTCACAAGTGAGGAAGAAGAAGACTGAACTGCGTCTCTGACTCTCTTCTTAGAAGCCTCACACTTGAGCTGAGCAGCCTCTTGCTTCAGTGCCATATTGTAGAATTTATCAAACTGAGTAGGCTCAACAAGAACGAGAGCTAACTGCAGATCCTCTTTAAGGCCACCTCTGAAGTGATAGATCATGCTTCTCTCATCAGGAACGTCTTGTTTAGCGAAGCGAGCAAGTTTCTGAAACTGAATGTTGTATTGATACACAGACATGTTGCCTTGCTTGAGATTGCGGAACTCCTCACGCTTGCTCTCAACAACACTTTGTGGAATGTGGTGCGCTTTGAAATCTCGACAGAAGTCAGTCCAAGTGATCACACGACCTCCTCTGGAATCTTTGTATTGTTGATACCAATCAGCAGCTTGGTCCTTGAGCTGGAAAGAAGCGAACTTGACATAGTCCTTAGGCCTGATATTGCTACATTCAAAATGCTTGTTGATGTCCACGAGCCAATCATCGGCATCCGTGGCCTCGGCAAAGTAGCTGAAAGACTTGGGCTGATTTGCGAGAAACTGGTTGAGAGTGGCAAAGTGAAACTGATTGTTGCCTTGACCTTGATTGCCTTGATTGCCTTGCCCTTGAGTACGTTCTTGCAAGAGTTGCAGAATCATTTGAGCATTGGCGTTGGTGGCTGCCATGATTGCTTGCCATGCCTCCGGAGGTGGAGGTGGTGGCGGAGGGTTCACTTGACTCCCTTCATTACGATCCGGATTCTGACGCGTTGGCGGAGCCATCCTGAAGAGGGTGACATCCGTTAGCATCTTGATAGACAAATAGATAAGTAGAATCAACGGATAGAAATTGCAACATATAGTCTTCACAATAAACATTCGAACGAAGATGAACGAATGAATTCCGTAGTAAATCATCACACTTCCATAAGTTGAGAAGCCACTTGAAAAAGATATGGAATCAACATATGAATTTGAAGCAACTCGAATACCACAATATAAAAAAACAAAACAAAGTATTGGCTTGCAGAATAGGCCGGAACAAACATATGATAGAGGTTTCGTCCGAAGTTTTCGTGGTGGGGCCCACATGGGCTCAACCGTACAGCACCATCATGTACAAGGCTGTGCACATGACATACGAAGCGTCCCCGAGTCGGCATAGCCATGGACTCTTTAAGACACTACGAGACCACTGTAAAATCAACCGTATACAGGCGGACCACTAGACGTCGAACCCCAGTCTCATATCATGCGTCTGTCGGAAAGATATCCTAAGGCTACTTGAATTCCCACTTATAAACTCCCGAAACTTTCTGGTTATGCAATCTGGTGTGGGGGATACAGGGGACACAAAATATATCACCCAAACTAGCAATCCCTAGATCCAGCTGTATCCATCCGTCAACACATAACCAAGAAACCTTCGAAAATCGTTTACCTCAACCTTCGAAAAACATCCGTTATACAAGTTATGGTAATACTCCCGAACTCCCGCACCAGTACTGGGTGGCGTCGAGGTGATCTCACCAACAACTGCATAAAAGAGATTTCGATGTCGGCAAAACTCAGGTATTCCAGAACTGCAACGTTAAAATTGTGACGACAACACCTTGGAGCTCAACTCCCCGGGACACTACCACAACCCCTAAATGTCAGGAGGCACCAAGAACAATGTTCTCGTCACAAAACCATCGGAACGATTCCAAGATACCCGCGTGATCCTAAATTTTTTTTAGTGAAATTTGAGGAGAGAATAGTCAAAACTTCTACGTCAGGAGACCTCACCAGAGCGACGAAGGGACTGAGGAGTAAAAAGAATCCTACTCTCCGATATATATAATCCTAAGACTCAAAACATTTTTGTTCTAGACTCAACAACGCCAGCGATTCGATCAAGCAGGGGGCTCCTAAGTCGGGGATGGCTCTGATTACCAACTTGTAACGCCCACGATGCGGCTATATCTCCCACGTGTCGAGGCACGACTTAAAGGCATAACCGCATAGTGGTTTTGTCGCAAGAAGGGTCATCTTCACACAATCCCATGTAATGAACAAGAATGGGATAAAGAGTTGGCTTACAATCGCCACTTCACACAATACATAAATATTATCCATACATCATCCAAAATACAAACATGTAGACCGACTACGGTCAAAATCCATATGAAAATTAGACAACCCCAAATGCTAGATCCCCGATCGTCCCAACTGGGCTCCACTACCGATCATCAGGAAAAGACACATAGTAACGACCACGTTCCTCGTCGAACTCCCACTTGAGATCGACGCCATCATCTGCACTGGCATCGTCGGCACCTGCAACTGTTTTGGTAGAATCTGTGAGTCACGGGGACTCAGCAATCTCACACCCGCGAGATCAAGACTATTTAAGCTTATAGGAAAGGATGGAGTAAAGAGGTGGAGCTGCAGCGGCAAAAGCATATATGGTGGCTAACTTGCGCAAATGAGAGCGAGAAGAGAAGCAACGGAACGGACGTCATCTAGCAATGACCAAGAAGTGATCCTGAACACCTACTTACGTCATACATAACTCAGACCGTGTTGACTTCCCGGACTCCGCCGAGAAGAGACCATCACGGCAACACACGCAGTTGATGTATTTTAATTGGGTCAAGTGACAAGTTCTCTACAACCGGACATTAACAAATTCCCATCTGCCTCATAACCGCGGGCACGGCTCTCGAAAGATAATACCCTGCAGGGGTGTCTCAACTTAGCCCATCATAAGCTCTCACGGTCAACGAAGGATAAACCTTCTCCCGGAAAGACCCGATCAGTCTCGGAATCCCGGTTTACAAGACATCTCGACAATGGTAAAACAAGACCAGCAAAGCCGCCCGAATGTGCCGACAAATCCCGATAGGAGCTGCACATATCTCGTTCTCAGGGCACACCGGATTGTCCAAGCTTCCGATAGGCCAGCCCAGAGTTGCCCCTGGTGGCCACCGGCGACTGACAGTTTGGACCAATACTCAGAGGAGCATTGGCCCGGGGGTTTAAAATAAATATGACCCTCGGGCTCACGAAAACCCGGGGGAAAAGGCTTAGGTGGCAAATGGTAAAACCAAGGTTGGGCCTTGCTGGAGGAGTTTTATTCAAGGCGAACTGTCAAGGGGGTCCCATAAATCGCCCGACCGTGTAAGGAACGCAAACTCAAGGAACATAATCCCGGTGTATCAGTAACTAGGGCGGCAAGAGTGGAACAAAACACCAGGCATAAGGCCGAGCCTTCCACCCTTTAACAAAATATATATAGATGCATTAATTAAATAAGAGATATTGTGATATCCCAACATATCCATGTTCCGACATGGAACAAACTTCAACTTCACCTGCAACTAGCAACGCTATAAGAGGGGCTGAGCAAAAGCGGTAACTTAGCCAATCAACGGTTTGCTAGGAAAGGATGGTTAGAGGCTGACATGGCAAAATGGGAGACATGATATAGCAAGCGATAGGTAGCGGAGCATGGCAATAGAGCGAACAACTAGCAAAGCAAAGATAGAAGTGATTTCGAGGGGTGGTCATCTTGCCTGCAAGGTTCTCAGAGTTGTCGAAAGCTTGATCCTCGTAAGCGTACTCAACAGGTTCCTCGTTCACGAACTCGTCTCCCGGCTCTACCCAAAACAAGAACACAAACAAACGGAACCACAATCAACCACGAGAAATGCACAAGCAACATGATGCAAAACATGTATGATATGCGAGATATGATATGCGATGCATATGCGTGCTCCGGAAGGAAAATGATGAACATGGCAGTAACTTGGCAAACCAAGCATGCCACTGGAAAGATGAGATGATTTCGGTCGAAATCGATACAAAGATCACCGGAATCGGATGCACGGTTTGCAAATGGCAAGCAAAACAAGAATGACACTAATCTGCGATAAACAGCAAGATAGCACTTAAAATGCAACAAACAACAATGCTCCAGCACCCCTATATAGCAAAAAAGCACATGGCAGTAATCTACAGGAGATGCTTGACAGAAGATGAACACTGAGCTATGGCTAGATCACAACATAACAAGCTCAAACAAGCATGGCAAAAGTGCAAAAGATAACAGGTTCACAGACTTAGTGAAAAACTGGACATGGCAGAAAACAGCATCAGGTAGCAATGTTCAGAGCACGAAACCAACATGCTACAGGCACTTAACATGGCAAAACAAGGCATGGCAGTTTTCTACGAAATGCATATGACAAAAGTCCCTTACTGACAATAAGCCAAAAGGGACCAGAAGATATGATGGCAAGCATGTAAACATATCAAGTTTCGTTATCAGGTTTCAGACTCCGCAGAAAACAGAGCATGGCAGAAATATTAATATGTAGGCCCCTTTGTGAGCTTGATGCACTCACTACAGAGCAATGCATGACAAACCAAGCATAAATAAAGCAATATGGCATGTTTATGAAGCTATCCATGGCAAGAAGACAAGCATAGCATGTATGTATCAACTACAATAAGCTTGGCAAAATTGCATATCATGTTAAGAATCTGCCAGAAATATTTTATAGCAAAAGTAGAGCAAGATTGAGTCATGCTATGGCACTCCATAATTGCAAACAATTGCAGGAATGGATCAATTACAACTATAGCTACAAAACATCCTTAATGAATATCTCCAAAATATGCATGGATCTCTCTGTAGCATCAAGTTTACATGGCAACAAAATAACAGCAGACAAGGACTTGGAGAAATCACCAAGTCCCTGAAATCAGAAATATTACGGAGCCTACTTTGCATGCTTGTGGTAGTCACCACAGAGATCACAAAAATACATGGCATACACCCTTGGAAAGGTAGCATGGCATACTTAAAAACACATGTAGAGCTCATTCTCAGAAGATGCACAGATTAAATGATACAAAAATGACAAATCTCTAAGTTCTGATAAAAACCAGAGAATAACAGCAACTATCCCTCTTCCAACAGAGATTTGGGCATCAAGATGACCTCTAATGAACATGATGCAATTGAACAAAATGAAGACCATCACGAGGCGAACAATTTGACATACTACACGCGCGAATCAGAGCTACATGCAAGAAGTTATGGCATCACGAACAAGTGCACATGCTGAGAAAATTCCAAGACTTGGAGAAATTAGGGGGGGTACGGGAAGTCAACGCGCGTACAGTGATCCTCCAGATCTCGATCGGGAGAGCTCGAGCTCGGTCGATGGCGCTCGCCGTTGACGGCCGGAGGAGAGGGAGGCCGGAGGTTGGCGGGGCCGACGCCGGAGGAGAGGAGGCCGGCGGCGAGGTCGCCGGCGGCGGGGGCGGCGCGGCCACGG
>NC_057796.1:420387585-420400620 GCF_018294505.1 Triticum aestivum
GATAAAGGCTCAGATAAAGAAAGGACACCCAACCAGACACTTTAAACCCAGCCCAAACGTCCGGTTTGTCCGACACTCCTCATATATACGCTATATGTGGATTGGATATGGGACGCTTGGATGTGTCCAGCGTGTTGGAAGGACAAACAGGACACGCGCATAAACCGTCTATCCTACGGGTGCCTCCGTCAATTTTGGATGAGTACTCATTTGTAATATCGCTCTGGCTTGCCACCTGAGGGACCAAAGCCGACTATTTAAGCCGGACAGCGAGGGTAACCCCAGCTACATCCATTTCCATCCTTTCCCTCTCGTCCGCTCCGCCACTGCTTCCCCCGCCCGCTTCCCTCACCGCTCCGACCATGCCATCCGCCATGGTCCAGCAGAAGATCACATATTACAAGATGGTTAGTCCCGAGCGCCGCCGCGCAGAGATTAGAGTTATTTACCTAAAACCACCACACCTAGGGTTAGGGTAACAACTTGCTATCACATTGAACCAGGGCATGAAAAAACACCAAACTTGCGCCTAATGCGTAATGCGGAGCACTAACGCTCGAATTTGGTCCCGAAAACAAAAAAACCAGCCCGTGGGGCCCACCTGTTGGGGCTGATGTGGCAAATACCAAGCACAAAAAAGTACTTTGACCAGCTGAGGTGGCAGATGAGACGCGGACCCCACCTGTCTGTTCTACATGATTATCTTCACTCCAGTTCTTTTGATATACGACATTGCATCGAGCAGCTTGTGGGTGGTCGGACTTTGGCGACTATGCCCACACCGGCGAGCACCATGGTGGTGGTGGGGAGGGGGGTGAGGCCACGTAGCCCGACGCCGCTCCCTTCGGCGTGGACGCCTGAGCTCTCTGTGCCCATGCGGGCTGAGAGCTCCATGGCCACCGTGGCCATGAAAGCCGAGCAGCTGCTCGAGCTAGCCTAGGCCGCCTGGTCTACGCGCGCCCCACGCCATGAGCACACATGCACCTACGCGCGCCCAGCACCACTCCCACGAGATCCGGCAGCAGCTCGTCCTGCGCTGACGTTGGTCGTCGGCCATGGATGGCCTCGGCCGCACGGACACACCCAACGCATGGCCCTACCCGGGCGCGCTCGCATGGCCCCACCTCACGGCCGGCTGCCATTGTTGTCCTTGCTGCGCGAGCGCACTATGGCTCTCGTGCGCCTCCCCGTGGCCACGCGCAAGGTTCAACGACCGCACACTGAGCTCCAGCGAGATCCCGCACCGGCTATGTCCACATCCACCTCTGACGGGCCGCCACTTCCAGGACGCGGCCCACATACACAACCTTTCTCCCGGCGCAACGACCTGGTCAGGTGTTGCCGTTACGCAAGTCCTCTCTAGTGGCTGCGCTGGTGATGTCCATGGTCCAGCGCTCAAAACCTGTTCGGCTAAATGCCCAGAGAAAAAAGGGGAAGAAATAAAAAGAAAAAGGTGAAAAATAAATACACACTTGAGTCATTGGCAAGTGGGACCATCGTCCAATTCAACATATTGTCCACACAAGCATGCCACCTCAACTGACAGGCGTGCCCCATCAGTCGGTCTTGTTGTTTCCGCGACCAAATTCGAGCGTTAGTGCACTGCATTATGCATTAGGCGCAAGTTCGGTGGTTTTTTGTGTCTTGGTTCAAAAGCAGTACCAAGTTGTTACACCAGCCCCAAGTGTGGTGGTTTTAGGTAAATAACTCTAGAGATCACGCGGGTGCTGCGCGGTTCCGAGATACGAGGCGCCCAACACCTTGCAGAGGAGGAGGACGAGGTGGAGGTGGATATGGAGGTACCGGAGGAGGAGGACATGGTGGTGCCGGTGGAGGAGGCAGAGGAGGACACGTCGGGCGTGGAGCCCTGCAGATTTGGCATAGTGGAGGCGGAGGTGGAGTTCCAGCTCACCCAGGACGCGGAGGTAGAGGCGGCTCACCTCGCAGCAGAGCAACAATTGGAGGCGGAGTAATCGGCTGATGTTGCATTCGCGGTGCTCATCACTGAACCCATCCTTGTGGCTAAAAACCAGGCCATCTTTGAGTCACTCCAGTCCGAGCGGGAGGTCGTGGCCAACCGCCGTCTTATCCACTTCTCCAATATGAGGCGAGAGCGGCCATTGGACATGGACAATGAGGAGAGGGTGCCAGAGCTTTGCCCCGTCGTGAATGACCACAAGGCCGGCAGTCCATCTGCAAAGATGATGAGTAGAAGCAGAGTGGTTGTTTTCATTCAAATGTAGCTTGTTTTATCCATATATGATGAAGTACGTATGATGTGTTTCACGTTGCAAATGGGGGGTGACAGGCTCCTATCCGTGAACGCGTCCGCGGACATATTGGGGTCAATTTGCACATTTCGGTTATTGTTGCTCGAGTGACCAAGTTTTAAATTGTTTTTTCTCTCAACAGTGCCACCTTTGGAGGAAGAAAGTAAAAAAAAACTACATAGATAGATTCCTCATAGTTGAGATTGTACAGACAATGTAAAAAAGCAACATATTAAATACGTGAAATCGCTAAATAAGTGTTTGGCAGCCACTTATTCACTGACGTATACATGCCCATAAATAGAGCACATCCACTAGTTACTAGAGGGAATGGTTGGAGAGAAGAGTAGCAAACTGAGAATGCCGGATGCAATCGGCAGTTCAATTCCACAACAAGATTTGATGGGCATAAGAGGCATCAGAAAATAGAGTATCAGTGGCACTGTTGGACTCTGCATGGGGCTTCTGACATTCGGCGCTGCTGCCGTCGTAATTGATGCACTCGCATCTAGTTCTAGGACTCTGCTCAAGAGTTTAGAGTCCACTCCTTTGCGTTGGACTGGAATGAGAGGAATACGAGTTTAGACTCTCAGGAATCGGCCCGCTCGCCTGCCATGTCACTCTACCCAGCGTCGCGTGCTGTGAACAGAATGCTTGAGGCTATTTGTCTCTGGATAGACGGGCAACCTCCATGGGGCACGCCGTATTCTTGCACATGTACGGTGGATCACATGACTGCCGAAACTTTGTAAAATCCACTTGCTTTAATTAATAGAGAGAAAAAACAGCACCGCTGTATTTCGTCAACAAAAATCGTTGTGGAGAGCGGAATCCTCGAGCTGGCTTATGCTATCCCATAACTCTGAAACAAGGAGATTTTCTATGGTACCCTGTACTGCTACGGAGGGGTCAGAGTAGTATGAAATCATCGACCGTTGATTTTATGAGGGTAATAATTCCTTAGGCGGCGGAGTTATTCAGTACATGGAGCTGGGTCCACTACAAGGATTCTGGTCTATTGCAACAAAATTTATTGCTACAACTAAGGTTTGTTGCAATAAAACGCAATATTGCCACAAATTCTCCGATTGTGGTAATAGGCCGCACATATTGCCATAACTTAGTTTGGTCACGATAAATACTAGATTTGTTGCAATAGAGGCCTCATATTGCAACGAAGTGTGTCGGCGTTGCAATATGGTAGCGGTATTGCGACAAAAAAATTCCGTTGCATGAGGGCAGTCATTTTGTTGTAATAGAGACTACGTATTTCAACAGAATAACTATTTGTGGCAATATTCAGAAAGATATTGCAACGTCAGCATGACGTTGCATTAGTTGCACATATTGTTGCAGAAAAAGTGGCTACCTATTGCAACAAACTGCATCGGTGTTGCAATATGGTAGCGATATTGCGACAAACAAAATCCGTTGCGCGAGGCAGTCATTTTGTTGTAATAGAGACTAGGTATTTCAACAGAATAACTATTTGTGATAATATTCGGAATATATTGCAACACCGGTGTGACTTTGCATTAGTTACAAGTTAAATAGTGTGAAAATATATTATTTGAATTTATAGATATTAAGTTATGATTTTTGCAAGCTTTTAGGAGTAATTAAATATTTTTAATCGCACCAATTTGAATTAACCAAAACAGTGGAAAAGTTTATAAATGGATAGAACACACTTTCTTGATAGGAATACATATTTAATTTGTTAAATTTGGATTTGAAATAGGCAAGTTGTTGCCATTTTAAAACTACGGTGTCTTCTGCCAAAAACATGGACATGCCAGATGGAACTCGAAAATAGAGGGTCCCTAGTGTGAAAATTGCCAGATCCAGATCTGGAGCTGAATCTGACCGAGGACTTCTTTAGCCGCAGCCACTGACCTGCGGGCCCGGGGACTCGCTGGGGCTGACAGGCGTGGGTGACATCCACGGCGACCTCCAGGGGCGATGACAAGTGGGGCCGGCCAGCGCGCAGTAAACCCAAAAAAATGCAGGCTTTCGCTTGGGCAGGAATTCGAACGCCCATCCACCATGTTGCAGATCAAGGTTCACACCACTGGGCTGGGCATGTATTTGTCAAATTTTACTTGTATTCTTATAGCAAATTAAAGAATAGGTTCTTTTTGACAAATCTGTGATATGCCAATAAGTAAATCTCAAAACTAAATTGGTTTGGTTGATAATTTACATAGTTGAATCTCTATGCTTTTTGTTTAAGAAAAAGTGACATGATTATGTTGGACCTACTCTGGCGCGGTGGACCCTAACATGTAGGCCATACTATCCAGACTAGTGGGACTTGCCTTGCTGACAACGGGGCCACGCACCGAATGGGGACCTCCTATCTGCCGCATTCTGCGGCAGACTGGAGGGGCTTCGCACAGGGGGACTTCGCCTGGGCCAGCCCACGTGGGAGCAGCCAATGGTGTAAAATACAACGAAAAAAGGGAGCTGCTTTGAGCAGGATTCAAACTCATGATACGACGATTGTAGAGACAGGTGCCTAACCAATAGAGCAGGTCAACGCTAGTGTTATATCTGCAACGCCAAATCCTTTAGAACTAACCATATCGGCAGATCAAAAAGAAATCCTTTTTTGTAGAACATTTAAAGAAAATTCTGAATACTTTTAAAAAAAATCTGAACATTTTTGTTTAAAATGAACAAGTATTGGAAAAATTGCCCAATTTTTGGATTTGTAACCAAGTTTCAAAAAGGGAAGAAGGTAGGAATTTGTGAACAAATTTTGTAAAACATGAACATTTTTTCAAATTCCCATTTTTTGACAAACACGAACAAAATTGAAGCTGGGAACTTTTTTCTAATTTATGAACAAATGTTGACAAAAAAGAATATTTTTTGAAAACATGAACATTTTGTACAAAAGGGAACATCTTTTTGCATCTGTGAACAAAATCTGAAACTCTGAACAAATTTTTAAATGTGACCATTATGAACATTTATTGAGTCTATGAACAAAATTAAAAAAAAAACAGGAACATTTTTTGAACTTATGAACAAATTTTGAACAGCAAACATTTTTTTAAATATCGAGAACACTTTTTGAATTTGTGAACAAAATTTGAAACACAAACATTTTTTGAAAGGTGAACATGTTTTCAAATAGGCGAATATTTTTTAGAACTCATGAATGTTGTTTGAACTTCTGAACAAAAAATAAAAAACAGGAACATTTTTTGAAAGGTGAACATGTTTTCAAATATGCGAACATTTTTCAGAAATCACGAATGTTGTTTGAACTTCTGAACAAAAATTAAAAAACAGGAACATTTTTTGAACTTCTGAACTTTTTTTGAAATTTCAAACAAATTTTAAATTCTGAAAAAGAAAAAAGGAATGAAAAAATGAGCAGAAAAAGGGATTACAAAATAAATAGAAAAAAGAAAGAGAAATACGAAAAAAGATAAAGAAAAATATGTAACGAAAAAACAGATTAAGAAAAACTGCAAATAAAAAAGCGAAAACCACTAAAATCCGGCCCAGGAACCTTCTAGAAGCTTCCCAAAACCGATCAGGAAACTTCTAGGAGGTTCCCAAAACCGGAAACTGTAGCATTTTCCCACTAAAACTGATGATTGTTTATCTATCTGCTTCTATAATCCAATGGGAGTTCTTGGGCAGAGCCCGGCCAGCTGCCCAGGGTCGCCGGGTGGTGGCTCCGCCACTTAGGGCATCTTCGACGCTGACTCACAAATTGCTTGTCCGTTTATTTGCGGATAGGAGGACCAGTCCGTGAATATGAATGCGGGAGCCGGCCACTCATCGTTGCCCGTATACAACTGAAACCGCATTTCAATAAACCGGACAAAATTCATGCAAACCCGACGGAATTCATCAAAGTTCAGATATAAAATAGCACAAATCATCCATACATAACATGCAAATAAGTCTAATACAATAATAGTTTAAATTCAACGAGATTAACCAGATGATCAACAAGTTTTTCATGAATGGATCATGTACTCCCACACATATTGCCTCTTCAGTTACATCCAACAGTGTATGGACCTAAATAGCCATCCCTCTATCATGTGGTACATCATGGCAGCACGTACGGGCTACACAATGTGTGGAGCAACATTGAGTAAATAAATGATTCAATCGACAAGTTGAGCAAGAAGAAGCAGAACTTACGATCTCCTCTGCTGCCACGCGCAATGGCCACCTTGCCTCCAGCCGAGCAACCGTGTCACAAAACTTGGTGACGGTGATCTGGATGGCGTACCATCGATAAGATAATGACCTCATATTGCATTGTTGAATGATGTGCACGTCGTAGGGAGAACTTGCTTTCGCGCATGAAACGAATCATTCATGCGCTGCCAGAAGAGCCCCCTTTTGTGTCTGCCTACGAAATCCGCGGATACGATCAATCATGCATCGCACAACAACTCATCTTTTATGCTCGAGTACTCCGCCATCCTTCATACTCTAAAAAATGACATGGCGTTCAAAAATTAGCACAATGGCATTTGAACAAACACCTGACGGTGCATTGTATCCGCCATGGACATCGTCGATAGGGAAGGAGGAGTGCACCTGGCTACGGACGGGTCCTGGGTGGATGACGCCGTTGTGAAAGGAGAGCGGGCACGTCGATGCTAGTTGCGGCGGTCCGTCAATGCCTGTGTGGCGGACAGAGAGGTACAATGGCGACGTCGGAGGAGGAGGAGGCTATTGCACGATTGACATGACTTAGAGTTGGATTGATATAACTCCGAGCTTCCTCATCATCAGCCTGTTGTTCGGCAAATGCCTTTATTTGAACAAAGCTCTCGAAATCCCTCCACACAAAAAAAACTAGATAGTTAGATTCCTCATACGTTGAACTGAGAAGGTAAAAAAGCAATAGATTTAGAGCAACTCCAACGCATCGACCCAAACGAACGGCGATTTTATTTGCCTTTTGTCCGTTTGAGTTGGCCACCCGCTCGATGCCCGCACTATTTATGATTTGGATCGGCAATACGCCCAACGTGCCAACCTATATTTACGGGTGTGGCCGGCTGGCCGCCGTTTTTCAACAAATATACATACATTTTGTATAGTTTCATAAGCAAACAGAAATAGCATAGTTTTGCAGCCAAATAAACTTAGCATAGTTTACAAGCCGAATAAAAATTAAATTGTCTCAAATACATTTTTTTAAAGATACATCTATTGGTTGTCAACATGAGTCCACATATGTTCAACCAAATCATTTTGCAGCTGAATATGAGTTTCCCAATCACCCATTTGATGATGAAATTGGGTGAACTGTGCAAACGTTGCCGCTCCTCCTCCATGCTCAGGCACAACATTGTCACCCTGAAACTGAAACCCATGATCGGAAATACGTTTCGGGCACTCATCATCTACGATCATATTGTACATGATCACACAAGTAGTCATCACCTCCACAACTTCTTGGTGCTCCAAGCTCTAGCAGGATACTGAACGATGCCCCATCGAGATTGCAGAACACCAAAGGCACGCTCCACATCCTTCCTAGCACTCTCTTGCTCTTGGGCAAATATTTTCCGCTTCTCTCCGACGGGGTTGGGGATTGTCTTCACAATAGTGATCCACTGGGATAGATACCGTCACCTAGGTAGTAACATTTGTTGTAGTTGTGCCCGTTGATGTTAACATTGACCGGCGGGCTGTTGCCTTCGGCAAGCCTTGAAAACACCGGTGAGCGTTGAAGCACGTTGATATCATTGTGTGATCCGGCCATGCCAAAGAAAGAGTATCAGATCCAGAGATCTTGTGAGGGCACTGCCTCAAGTATGACAGTGCAAGCCCTGGCATGGCGCCTATACTGCCCTCGCCAAGCAGAAGTGCAGTTCTTCCACTCCCTGTACATGCAATCTATGCTGCCAAGCATCCTTGGGAAGCCCCAGCTAGCATTCATCGCCAACAAGCGGGTTGTATCTTCAGTAGTTGGCTCTCTCAAGTACTCAGGGCCAAACACAGCAATCACAACCTTGCATAACCTGTACATGGACTCTAGGCACGTAGACTCCCTCATACGGATGTAGTCATCAATGAGATCACCGGGCACTCCGTATGCAAGCATCCGGATAGCTACAGTGCATTTTTGATAAGATGAAAAGCCAATCTTTCCAAGGGCATCCTTTTTGCACTCGAAATAATTATCGTATCCGACCACCCCCTCTCTAATACGGTTGAAAACATGCCTAGCCATATGAAAACGCCGACGAAATTTCTGATGTTTGAACAGCGGGTTGGTTGTGTCAAAGTAGTCCTTCCAAAGAAGCAAATGGCTGGTCTTTCGGTTGAGATTCAACGCCGGAATGTGCTCCTGGATCGAACCCCGGAACAACGGCCGCTGCCTATTAAGGTGTTCATGGACTAACACAGCAGCCAGCATCTCCTCATCATCGGATGAGGAATCGTCGGAGTTGCACATAAAATTGTGGAAAAAGAACTACTCGGCGGAGTCTATTTGTACCTTGAGGCAAACTGTCGAACAGCTTGCGGTCGTCAACGAATAAGCTAGCCGGCGAAGCGACGCGTGCCTCCCCTGGACTAGGTGGTTGGCCTGGTGGCGTCAGCGGGGCGATGTCGGACGAAGGAGCTGGCCGGGGCCTTCGTGCTCACGGCAACGTGGGAGTGGGGGCGGTGGGCTAGCAGCGAGGTGGTGGCCTAGCAGTGAGGCGGTTGTAGGGTAACGTAGCAGAAAACAAAAAAATTCTGACCTACGCACCAGCCCAGGACCACTATGGAGACTGCATACAAGGTTTGATCTTTTTCGTTACCGACTCGTAGCGCAGCGGGAAGTAGAGTCGATGACGATCGACGGTGCAGATCCCCGCAGCTAGGATTTACAACCTCCCAACCGCGAGGATGAATACCCTCATCCGCCATACGGACAGCCCTCCGGGAGGCGGTCGAACAGTCCCCCGGACGGTGTCGCGGACAGCCCTTCGGGAGGACCTTCGAAACTCGAACGGTCACTCGGACAGACCTCCGGGAGGACCACAGAACTCGGACCGTCACTTGGACAGCCCTTCGGGAGGCACTCTCGAAAAGCCCCTCAGGGCACTAAGATCGAAACTACGACCTCTCCACAGAGTTGCACACATACGGTGTCAGCTATCCGGCAGGGCTTCGCCGTCCAGAACTAGTTCCTGCCGGAACCCAGACAGCCTTTCGGCTATACGAAACTATTTCGCTGGGAGGGAGAGAAGAAGCCAGATCATTGCAATGGCATGTATGTGAGAAGGGATGATCCTTTAGGCAGCCCCCTCCACTAATATTTATAGGCCAAGCCCAAGGGTGGCTTCTCCAAGAAGCCAAGGGGGGAAATACCAAAAAGGCCCTCAAGGTGGCTTCTCCAAGAAGTCAAGCAAAAAGCACTTTCACTATTCATGACGACATTTTTCAGCGTCCGTTCGAATTGAAAATATTTATGTGGGCTCAGAACATTTCCAGTACCCACTAAAATAATTTTCAACGCGTTCCGAAACAATTTCGGTTTAGTGATTTTCATCTGCGAAAAGCAAACAAGAATGCGTTTTCACTATTCATGAAGACAATTTTTCGCGTCCACTAAATCCGAAAATATTTCTGTGGGTCTTAGAATAATTCCAGTACCCACTAAAATGTTTTTGGATTCGTTCTGAAACAATTTCAGATTAGTGAATTTCATCTGCGAAAAACAGCCAAAGCGGTACCGGCAGCTCCGAAACATTTTCGGTTTTTATTTCTGAAAATTCCAAAAAGTTTCCAGAATGATTCTGGCACCCTCCAAGAATTATCAGGCATGTGCCGAAACCATTTTGACTTAATGGCATACCCCGAAACAACTTTTTCGGTTTCACCGAAAGTCATCCGGTGACCTCTCTCTGCGGTACGATTCCGCTGTCCGAAACTTTTCGGTGTCCGAAACTTTTTCGGTGATTTTCTCTCAGACTCCCTGTCTAGTATTCAGCAGATAGATGACCCTTAAGCGTGTGACCCTATATGTTCGGTGAAGTATAGACATGACCTGGAACCCCTTCCGATCAATGATCAACATCGGAGCCGTGGACACCCATATTGACCCCTATACCCACACGAATGAATATTCGAGTGAACCTCCAGTTGAGGTGAGCTATTCCTGTTGCTTCACGATATATCACAAACACCTGAGTTGAGATTTATTGCATCCCCGTGGGCCAACACTTTGTCCACTATGCAAGTTACCTCGTTACCGGTTTTGTTCTCTTTTCTCGTTTCGTGTTCCGGCATCCCCGCGATCAAATCACAAAGTGTCTGGCCAGACAATGATGGACACCGTAACACCGAGTGGGCCCGAGTATATCTCTCCAACGTCGGAGGAGCAAATCCCAATCTCGAGCTATCAAGTTACTTAACATACTTTCCCATGAACCCGTAAGCCGCCGTAATAGCCATCCAGTTATGGATGACGTTTAACAAACCCCAAAGTTCATGAAGCAAGCATGAAGAAACTCGATACTCTCATGGTCTAAGGAATTATGCAAACATTAACTATCTCTGTGTTAGAAACCATTAACTTGTGACGAATGTATCTCATAGCATAACATCAATTCGGGTCGATTCAACACAAATGTCCTCCCTGACATTGTGCCCTCAAAGTTGCTTGGCATAGACATGCCCATGATTGGGAAAACATAATCATCATGCAACACTTGAGCTAGTCTTAGAGGCACGACTAGGGATACATTTTACCATTTATTATTCCACACGTGCATATGGGTTCTCCCCAGAGCCTTTATGGATATACGGGCTCGGGAACCACAGCAGTTATAGCATGGAACATAAACATAATTATGAACAAGGAGATAATCAATAACATTTATTATTGCCTCTAGGGCATATCTCCTACAGACTCCCACTTGCACTAGAGACAATAATCTAGCTTATGCTAATGCACTTCACACCTGTGGCACACCGGTGTAAATATTCTTCGCTTGTGGTATAGCCTGATGTCCAACGGATCTTACGACTTCAGTTCCGTGTGTATCTTTGCATGTCCTCGCGTTTTCACAAAATTCATATTTTGTGTGGACTTGGCTTTGTATGTATGTGAATCACAGGTCGAACCTGGATTCCTCAGACTGAGTTATGGAGCAACTACCTGCAGTAGTGTCCCATTGTCAAAAGCCATCTTGGAACTATACTAAGTTCATGAATGAACTATATGATTCAACATCTTCTTTGTCGCTTCTAAAGCGTCAACATACTTAGCCCTTGTTATAGAATTCGCCACAGTAACTAGTTTGAACAAATTCCAACTAACTATGCCACCATTGTGTGTTACACAAAACCCTTAATTTAAATCGAAAATCGCATGGAGAAAAGATGAAGACTGTATCGATGTAACATTTTACAACGAACTCTTCATGATCTCTGCTTGCGAGAAAACCATGTCATCAGTACTTACTCTAGTACTCTGTGACATCTTTCACTGTTGTCCCATGATCAGTAATTTGATCACTTTGGTATCCATACTCGCAACACCTTGGGAGTATCGGACATATCTGGTTGTTTTACATACCATGGAATACATGATTAATCCAAACACAAAAGTGTGTGGAATCTGCATCATGTATTTTACTCATCAATGTTTTGGGACACCGAGTCTTGCAAAAACTCTTTCCATGTGACTTTGGCAAGAATCACTCCTTGGCGTTTTAAATGCTAAAAGGTTTTAGCATCTTGTCAATATGTATTCATTGCTTAGCCCCATTAGGTAAATCTATCTCCATAGATCATCATGCCTAATATTGAGGCTATTTAGCCTAAGCACTTCATCGAAAAACTATTTTCAAATGAAGTCCTAATTTGTGTCAAGAAATTTATTTCCAATTACCAATGTGCCAAGCACATAAGGTTTTTAGAAATATTATTACGCTCCCACTTACTTTCTTGAATTACAAGCATCTTCGTTACGCATTGATGAAGTCAAAACCCCTTTGACCATTTCATCAAAACACGAAGATTCCAACTCCATTTTGCTCTCTTCTGTCCATTGCTGGAACTCTGAAGTTTGCATACCTACTAGCATCCTCTGGATTGACAAATTACTTTGGACTGTATCATATACAAGTCCTAGCTTTCATTTCCATCAGATGGAAATCCTTTTATCATCCATGTTTCATATCTCATGATTGAAATATGTATTAATTGCTAGTTCAACCCGAACCGACTTTAAGCATCGCTACGATGAAAACAACCTCATCGTAGTCAACTCTTGAACTTGTTATTTCAACAAGTCGAGCTTTATGGATAAAACATGTAACACCCTGAGAATCATGCTACAGTAACCCCCTGTGATTAAGCTAATCATGTTGCTAAACAGGGCTTGATCACATTTGAATCACACCCTTTTCAAACTCCTAGTTCAAACTCCAAATATAATTAAAGTGAAAAATAAAAGTTTTCAAAAATCTAAACTAAAATGTTCAGTGGGTGCTAAATAATACACTGGTAATTATGGTGGAGGAAACACATTTTTATAAAATACCTAAATACTTTTAAAAGAAATAAAACAGAAAAGGAAATCAACAAATAAAAAGAAAACAGAAAAACAGCACAGTCAGAGAAAAAGAAAAAAAAGAGAAAAGGGCCCGTTCCCCCACTGCCTCCCACCCCCGGCCCAAACTGGGCCGCGCCCCGACCCCCCCGGCCCAGCCCACCTCCCCCCTCCCCCCCGCGTCCCCTTCCCTGTTCCCGGACCGGGTCGGAACAGGGGCGCGCT
>NC_057796.1:420401217-420413382 GCF_018294505.1 Triticum aestivum
GCTCACCGCCGTTCTCCGTCGTTCACGCGGCCACCGAGCCCCGTTCTCCTCCCCGACGTGTCCCCGAGCTCCGCCGCGTCGAGACCGTCCTCCCCGACCACCTGCTCGAGCCGGGACCCCCTACATCGCCCCCCAACGCCGTCGCCTTCTTCCTTGGGTCGCCGCCGTCTTCTTCGTCTCCGGCGACTGCTGCTGCTACTAAGCCACCCACGGGCCTTTCTTGCGCCGCGCGGTGAGCTCCTCTACCTCCTCCCCCTCTCCGTTAGCTCGCCCGCGCTCCGTAGCTGCTCCCCCACGCGCGCCCGAACGCCGCGCCGCGGAGCTCGCCGCCGGCGGGTCTTCGGTGACCAAATGGTCACGGGCGTAGGCCCGCTAGCTCGACCGCGTCGTGCCGCACCCGCCTAGGTAGTTAGATCGGCCGTTCGCGCGCTCTAACGCAGCTTCCGTCAGACACCCGTAGCACCTCGCCGCCGGCGAGCTCGTAGCGGTCGTCCCCGGCCGTTCCAGCCCCTCCGGCCACCGCCGTTGGACGCGCGACGCCGAGCCGCGTCGAACGCGCCCAGCCACGCCCCCGCAAACCCACCGTAGCGCAAACCCGCACCCCTCCCGAGCCGCGCCGCCGTGCGTTTGGTCGCCGGCGTTGCTCCGGCGCCGGCCGCCGACGTGGCTGGCCTGGGGCCACCCCCAGTGCCCCTGCCAGTGGCCCCCACGGGCCCCAGTTGACTGGGTTGACCCAGTCAACTGCTGACTGGGCAGGCCCAGTCACTGACATGCGGGCCCCGCCGCAAAAATAAAAAAAAGAAAGAAAAGAAAATGTTTTTATAATTAAAACTAATTAATTAAACTAATCACTCACTGACAGGTGGGCCCAGTAGCTAATTAACTAAAAACTAATTAGTCTAATCCTCTGTTAACCCACTGTCTATGACAGGTGGGTCCCCCGTGTCAGTTTTGACCAGTCAACCCGGACTGTTGACCGCTGACGTCGCTCATACGTCATGCTGACGTCATATCCCTTTTTCTGTTAATTAAATAATTCCAGAAATTCAAATAAACTTTGAAAATTCATATCTTTTAAACCGTAACTCGGATGAAAATGTTTTATATATGAAAGTTACTCAGAACGACGAGACGAATCCGAATACGCAGTCCGTTCATCCACCACACCTCCCTAACCTATCGAACTAGCAACTTTCCCCCTCCGGTCCGTTTGTCCGAAAACGCAAAACATCGGGAATACCTCCCGGATGTTCCCCCTCTTCACCGGTACCACCTACTGTCGCGTTAGGACACCCCTAGCACCGCTCATTGACATGTCACGCATCGTCATGCTTATGTTTGCATTGTATTTACTGTTTCTTCCCCCTCTTCTCTCCGGTAGACTACGAGACCGACACTGCTGCTGCCCAGTTCGACTACGGAGTCGACGACCCCTCCTACTTGCCAGAGCAACCAGGCAAGCCCCCCCCCCCTTGATCACCAGATATCGCCTATTCTTCTCTATACTGCTTGCATTAGAGTAGTGTAGCATGTTACTAATTTTTGATATCCTATCCTGATGCATAGCCTATCCTTGCTACTACTGTTGTTACCTTACCTGCAATCCTACATGCTTAGTCTAGGATGCTAGATTTCCATCAGTGGCCCTACATTCTTGTCCGTCTGCTGTGCTATACTATCGGGCCGTGATCACCTGGGCGGTGATCACGGGCATATACTTATATACTATATACATGACACATGTGATGACTAAAGTCGGGTCGGCTCGTAGGAGTACCCGCAAGTGGATCTTTGTGGCGGAGCGACAGGGCAGGTTGAGGCCGCCTAGGTGAGAGGTGGGTCTGGCCCTGGTCGGCGTTCGCGGTTGCTTAACACGCTTAACGAGATCTTGGTATTTGATCTGAGTCTGGCCATTTGGTCTATACGCACTAACCATCTACGCGGGAGTAGTTATGGGTATCCCGGCGTCGTGGTATCAGCCGAAGCCTTCTTGACGTCAGCGACTGAGTGGCGCGCGCCGGATTGGACTGGAACGCCACTAGGCTAGGTCTGCTTCCGGCCGCGTACGCAACGTGCAGGTGTGCATAGGGCGATGGGCCCAGACCCCTGCGCGCATAGGTTTAGACCGGCGTGCTGACCTCTCTGTTGAGCCTAGGTGGGGCTGCGACGTGTTGATCTTACGAGGCCGGGCATGACCCAGAAAAGTGTGTCCGGCCAAATGGGATCGAGCGTGTTGGGTTATGTGGTGCACCCCTGCAGGGAAGTTTATCTATTCGAATAGTCGTGTCCCTCGGTAAAAGGACGACCCGGAGTTGTACCTTGAGCTTATGACAACTAGAACTGGATACTGAATATAATACACCCTTCCAAGTGCCAGATACAACCCGGTGATCGCTCTCTAACAGGGCGACGAGGAGGGGATTGCCGGGTAGGATTATGCTATGCGATGCTACTTGGAGGACTACAATCTACTCTCTTCTACATGCTGCAAGATGGAGATGACCAGAAGCGTAGTCTTCGACAGGACTAGCTATCCCCCTCTTATTCCGGCATTCTACAGTTCAGTCCACTGATATGCCCCTTTACACATATACCCATGCATATGTAGTATAGTTCCTTGCTTGCGAGTACTTTGGATGAGTACTCACGGTTGCTTTTCTCCCTCTTTTCCCCTTTCTATACCGGATTGTCGCAACCAGTTGCTGGAGTTCAGGAGCCGGACGCCACCGTCGACGACGACACCTACGACACTGGAGGTGCCTACTACTACGTGCAGGCCGCTGACGACGACCAGGAGTAGTTAGGAGGTCCCAGGCAGGAGGCCTTGCCTTTTTGATCGTTGCTACTTTGTGCTAGCCTTCTTAAGGCATACTTGTTTAACTTATGTCTGTACTCAGATATTGTTGCTTCCGCTGACTCGTCTGTGATCGAGCATTTGTATTCGAGCCCTCGAGGCCCCTGGCTTGTATTATAAGGCTTGTATGACTTATTTATGTTGTAGATTTGTGTTGTGATATCTTCCCGTGAGTCCCTGATCGTGATCGTACACATTTGCGTGCATGATTAGTGTACGGTCAAATCGGGGGCGTCACAAAACATTTTTATCCGTATCAGTTTTAAGTTCCATAAATATTCGTTAGACTCTAAGTCTTCCGAAAGGTGTATCAAGGTTTTAATCTTGAATCACTTATATGGAAACTAACTCGGGTTGTATTGGCATTTAGCCAATTCTGGAGTCAGGGCCCATCAACGCTTCCTTGTGTATCATAGGTATAATGTTGTCTAACAACAATATCTCGTTTGCGCACCTGAGAGGTTTGCACGAGCCTTGCCTACGTGGTTCAGCTGCAAGTTCGACCGAAGTTCATACATTTTATTGTAGAGACTTCCGTATCAGTCGCAGTAGGAAACTCTGGAATTACTTCCAAGGTCTCTTTCCTTTGATCTGACGAAGATATTGTTTATCTCGTCGATTTGCACTATTCTCCCACTCACCTTTTAGAAAGAACCATTCTCTTTAAAAGCATACCGTTCTTTGTGGCAAACCTATTTGCCTCGGTATAGTGAGGGAGGAATACCCAATGACTTGGGATAACCTACAAAGTAGCACTTGTCTAATTTGGAATAGGTTTGTAACCTTTTACACAAGCCCCATATTCCAAATGTTAAGAAAAGATACAACATGGTTGGGCGTACCATACCATGGCTTCATTTCAACAGACCCGATGTAGCTCTTTTCAGTGTAAAAGCCGCGGTCCCTAAAGCATCACTTTAAAAATGATAATGGCAAATTTATTTATGTCATCTTTGACCTTACCATGTCATAAATGGTTAGATTACATCTCCACGGACTTTTCACTTGCAGTGGTGTTCCGGGAGGTGCAAGTTATGAAACCCCTTTCACAACTCATCAGACATTCGCTAAACATGTAACTCAAATATTCCTTTGTGCAATCAAATTGCAGAAACATAATTTTCTTGTTACAATAACTTCTACTTCATTTTTGAAAACCTTTCGAATGATTTCAAAAGATCCAGACTTACGTCTCATCAAGTAAATATCCACATATCTACTTGAGTCATTTCTGAAGATAAATAAATCCACCACTAACAACACTTATCGGACTACACACATCAAATGTGTGATCACTAATAAGTTTGTTGTTCGTTCCTTATGGCCTGTGAACGGTATTTTAGTCACTTCACTTTTCGGAGGAAAGTTGCAAGTGTCAGATGATTCAAAATCAAAAAAGACTTCAAAATCCATCATAATGGAATTTTCCATGCGGGTTTCTCCAATGTGACCAAATGTAGTGCCACACTTGTGTGGTATTCTTTTAGTCTTGCGACATTTAGCGTCAGTGTTATGGATGTATCATATTACCCTCAATATTCATAACATACGTCCCATCTTGGATGGAAGCATGGCCCTTCATGTTATTCATAATACTTACCAACAATTGTTGTTTTTATGAACAACTCTTTTGCAACAAACATTGTGCAATGGGCTAGAGTGTATGAAACTCTAAAATGAATTATGAAAGTAAACCCAGAGGTATTGTATTATTATCAATATTCATAACATACATCTCATTCATAATGAAAGTATGGCCCTTGTGTTATTCATAACATCGAACATAAAAGGTTCTCTTATGAACAACCTTCTTGCAAGATACCTTATGCAATGGGCTAGAGTTTGTAAAACTCTAAATGAATTATGAAAATAAATACAGACGGCAATACACCGATGGAAGGTATAGTAACATTTACTATGTTCCCTGTGTATACCTTAACCTCATTTCTGGCTAGTCCTTTTAGGCCACAGTAGCTCTTACAGTGATTCGCAATTGAATGCAATCGAGCGGGTATCTTTGTGATTAACTCACAATACCCAAGAATTAGTGATTAACATGTTTAACCATAATTCCCAAGAACTATCTCTTTGAACAGCCTACTATACATCAAAAACTTGTATGACATTCATACATGAGCTGGATATTCCAGTCATCTTTCTTTCTGCCTTTATACTTCTAACAGTTTAACTTTTAGTATTTCTCCTACTCGCAAAAGAAGCACCCAACTTAAGAGTGGCGTTAGCCCCGAACTTCCTAGGCGTGTAAGTCATACTAACACCCTTTGGACACTTCCTTTCTCTTTAAGTTGTTGTTTTATTCACCTTTCATTATATGACAGGCGTTCTTCTGGATCCCTTTCCCAACAGTCAAATGCATAGTAAACACTTTTACTAATACTTGCAAACAAACATTGCTTTGTTTGTATCTGAAAATAATTTTCAGTTCCATGAATATCATATAACTATCCCAACTTTCGAAGTTTGGGTTTCATGGAAGCAAACATATTGCACTTGACTGAAACGGAATTATAGCTTTTGGATCGAAGGACGAGAGTCACATGATCCATAGCATTAGCGGGAGGATACAGAAAGCATGCGATAGGACAAAGTCCTTCTCGGCACTTTTGAGGACAATCCTCATATTACGTTACCAATCGTAAAGTTTTAACCAGATATTTAACAGCTATTCAATTTTAATAGGGAAGGTGGAAACGCGAGCCATTATTCTACAACTATTTTGCAAGAAACACTTAGACAGTGTTCATAATTAATTGCACTAAGAATTAAACATGTTAATTCAACAGTGCGCTCCCACTCAAATCAATATCTCTCAAAATTGATTGTGAGTGATACAAGACCCACATTTCAATTGTTCGCCATTGGTGTAACACCACTGATGATGAAAAATCTCAACCGGTAGGCCAACTTGCCAATCACATCTCTATGTGACTCTTGTTCATCTTTCGATGCGTGTGTTCCGAGCTCATGACGGTCATGCCTGAACGTCAAGACAACCAAGTGATCTCGCTGCGAGGTCTCAACTCACCCGCCTCACACTTCTCTAATCGTTCGTACCCGTGTGACACGGCGCACCTCGAAAAGATAGGTGCCGTGACGGTGCTACACTTGGGAGAACACTAACTACTTGGTATTTTTGTGAGAGATCACCCTAATAAAAAGCGACTACCGCGCAATCAAGAAGGGTGCAACATAAGGGATAAACATCTCAGGCAATTCATAATAGCATGATATGGTATAGCCCTTTCTGACGGAGAAGTATTTCATTTCTTCGTCTTCGGCATTCGTGTTGGTGTTCACCTTCGCGAAGATTGCCACCACCTTGTCGATGCACCAGATAATATTGCTATCTCCATAGCGTATAAAATTAATGCATTACTTAAGGTTGACACGCAGGTCATTAAAGTGCAATCATATGGCTCCAGCCATCATGCCGAACCATGACACGCAGGTCATGTTAATCAAATTACATCATATAGTCATCTCATACATAATCGAATTAGTATGAGCACTGCTATACCACATCACATGCACATCCTGCAAAACCAAGTTAGACACCTCTAATCGGTTTATGCAAAATTTTATTTTACGTGGCTTCTAAGGTTTTGACTTAAACCGCAGCTACCAACGTTTTATCATCAAGTATGATTATTCAAGTTGCTAGATTAACATCTCAGGGTGTATGAAACACGAGATAATTAAATCTCGAGCCCCATACTAAACTTCGTCATACGCATGACCCCCGTGCAGATAATATCTGCAATGCCCTTTCATCTGCGAATTTCATCTTTCTTTTGACTACGGCAGAACCCAAAGAACTGATAGCACTTCCATGATCAATCAGGATCACGGATTGCCAGAACATTGTCAAATTCCACCATGCTGTCTCGAGATTGAGCAAACGCAAATTCTAGGGAAGCAACAAGAACGTCGGGTAACAGATTTCATCTGTCACCCGCATAAATAATTTTCAGCAATAGATCTCATCTACTACCGAATTATATTATGCAATACCCATACATCTCCATGTATTCTAGATCGAAACCTGCATCTACGCATAGCACGGCTCTTGATGCCACTGTAGGGTAACGTAGCAGAAAACAAAAAAATTCTGACCTACGCACCAGCCCAGGACCACTATGGAGACTGCATACAAGGTTTGATCTTTTTCGTTACCGACTCGTAGCGCAGCGGGAAGTAGAGTCGATGACGATCGGCGGTGCAGATCCCCGCAGCTAGGATTTACAACCTCCCAACCGCGAGGATGAATACCCTCATCCGCCATATGGACAGCCCTCCGGGAGGCGGTCGAACAGTCCCCCGGACGGTGTCGCGGACAGCCCTTCGGGAGGACCTTCGAAACTCGAACGGTCACTCGGACAGACCTCCAGGAGGACCCACAGAACTCGGACCGTCACTTGGACAGCCCTTCGGGAGGCACTCTCGAAAAGCCCCTCAGGGCACTAAGATCGAAACTACGACCTCTCCACAGAGTTGCACACATACGGTGTCAGCTATCCGGCAGGGCTTCGCCGTCCAGAACTAGTTCCTGCCGGAACCCAGACAGCCTTTCGGCTCTACGAAACTATTTCGCTGGGAGGGAGAGAAGAAGCCAGATCATTGCAATGGCATGTATGTGAGAAGGGATGATCCTTTAGGCAGCCCCCTCCACCCCTATTTATAGGCCAAGCCCAAGGGTGACTTCTCCAAGAAGCCAAGGGGGGAAATACCAAAAAGGCCCTCAAGGTGGCTTCTCCAAGAAGTCAAGCAAAAAGCACTTTCACTATTCATGACGACATTTTTCAGCGTCCGTTCGAATTGAAAATATTTATGTGGGCTCAGAACATTTCCAGTACCCACTAAAATAATTTTCAACGCGTTCCGAAACAATTTCGGTTTAGTGATTTTCATCTGCGAAAAGCAAACAAGAATGCGTTTTCACTATTCATGAAGACAATTTTTCGCGTCCACTAAATCCGAAAATATTTCTGTGGGTCTTAGAATAATTCCAGTACCCACTAAAATGTTTTTGGATTCGTTCTGAAACAATTTCAGATTAGTGAATTTCATCTGCGAAAAACAGCCAAAGCGGTACCGGCAGCTCCGAAACATTTTCGGTTTTTATTTCTGAAAATTCCAAAAAGTTTCCAGAATGATTCTGGCACCCTCCAAGAATTAGCAGGCATGTGCCGAAACCATTTTGACTTAATGGCATACCCCGAAACAACTTTTTCGGTTTCACCGAAAGTCATCCGGTGACCTCTCTCTGCGGTACGATTCCGCTGTCCGAAACTTTTCGGTGTCCGAAACTTTTTCGGTGATTTTCTCTCAGTCTCCCTGTCTAGTATTCAGCAGATAGATGACCCTTAAGCGTGTGACCCTATAGGTTCGGTGAAGTATAGACATGACCTGGAACCCCTTCCGATCAATGATCAACATCGGAGTCGTGGACACCCATATTGACCCCTATACCCACACGAATGAATATTCGAGTGAACCTCCAGTTGAGGTGAGCTATTCCTGTTGCTTCACGATATATCACAAACACCTGAGTTGAGATTTATTGCATCCCCGTGGGCCAACACTTTGTCCACTATGCAAGTTACCTCGTTACCGGTTTTGTTCTCTTTTCTCGTTTCGTGTTCCGGCATCCCCGCGATCAAATCATAAAGTGTCTGGCCAGACGATGATGGACACCGTAACACCGAGTGGGCCCGAGTATATCTCTCCATCGTCGGAGGAGCAAATCCCAATCTCGAGCTATCAAGTTACTTAACATACTTTCCCATGAACCCGTAAGCCGCCGTAATAGCCATCCAGTTACGGATGACGTTTAACAAACCCCAAAGTTCATGAAGCAAGCATGAAGAAACTCGATACTCTCATGGTCTAAGGAATTATGCAAACATTAACTATCTCTGTGTTAGAAACCATTAACTTGTGACGAATGTATCTCATAGCATAACATCAATTCGGGTCGATTCAACACAAATGTCCTCCCTGACATTGTGCCCTCAAAGTTGCTTGGCATAGACATGCCCATGATTGGGAAAACATAATCATCATGCAACACTTGAGCTAGTCTTAGAGGCACGACTAGGAATACATTTTACCGTTTATTATTCCACACGTGCATATGGGTTCTCCCCAGAGCCTTTCTGGATATACGGGCTCGGGAACCACAGCAGTTATAGCATGGAACATAAACATAATTATGAACAAGGAGATAATCAATAACATTTATTATTGCCTCTAGGGCATATCTCCTACAGCGGTGGTGGCGGCTACGTGGGAGGTGGAGGCGTGGGGGGAGGTGTGGAGTCACCGGAACTGGGCGGCGGCGGGGTGGATGAGGGCTTGTTGTCGATAGGTGTGGAAGTGGATGGCCAATGTGTCACCGGCTACCGGGCCAAGGGAGGAGTAGGCGCGCGTCTGTTTCATGTCCACGCCGACGCAAATCAAACTCAAGATTAGGCCGGAAATGGATCGGCAAACGGATAAAAAGCAGACACGCGTCCGTTTGGGTCGGCGCGTTGGGCCGACTTTTCTGTCTGCTTCGACCCAAACGGACATGCGCGAATGAAATGGGTCAGCGCGTTGGAGTTGCTCTTGATACATGAACTCACTCAAGAAGTGTTCGGTAGCTACTTATTCTCTGAAATGTACTAGTACTGGTTGCTAGGGGGAAAGGTTGGAGAAGAGAGCAGCATCGAGTATGTCGAGTTCCATTGGCAGTCAATTCCACAACAAGATCTGATGGGCATGGGAGGCATCCGAAAATTGAGTATCAGTAGCACTCTCGGCGACAGCACGACGCTTCTCTCGTTCGGTGTTGCTGCCGTCTACCCGAACTATTCTCTCGAATGAGAGGAACACTAGTTTAGGCTTTGAGGAATGCCGCCAGCTCGCCTGTCGTGTGGTTCCAGTTCGCTTACCGAATAAGGGTATATTTTGCGTCGTCCCGCCTCCGACGATGTCCATCTCCCGCCATCTCCACTCGTATTCCCTGTACCGTGCCCTACGCATCGTCTTGCTTTTGCATCTGGGTTAGCCCGACTCGTTGGAAATCGCCGATACGAGCGTTCTCAGCGAGCCAGGCTCTAAAGTGCTTTAAGCTTCGTGCCGATGCGAGTCAGGCCTGCTTGCACGCAATTAAATGGTGCATTTTCATCCTGGGCGAGGCTGGTTGGGTTCTATGCAGCCTACCAAATGAATCCCTAATAACTAACAGAAACAAGGAAGATCTAGCCATGAACATGTACACACTAGAACTTTCTGCGCTCTCGCCCCCCGCTCCCCCGCTAGGGTTTCCCGCCGCCGCCGCCGGCCGCCCGGCGCAGGCCCCCCTTCCCCCTCCCCTCCCCGCCCCCCATCCCCTCCTCCCCACCTTGCCGCCTCCGCCGTCTCCCCGGGAGGCGGCCGGGGCGGCGCGCGCCCTCCCTTCCTTCTTGTCCGTCCTCCTCCGCCCTTTCCCCCCACCGCCATCGGCGGTCGCCCCCGAGTCCGGCCGGGTGGTGTCGGCGGCGGCGGGTCGTCCCTTACCCGCGCGCTCTCCTCCTTCCGGGGTAGGGGGAGGCGGCGGCGGTGCTCGGCTGGTGGCGGCCCGGCGTCCTGGTGGCGGAGGCCGGCGGCGCTCGCCGCAGTGGTGCCGCCTCTTGGCGGCGGGGCGCTCCGGTGGTGCTGGATGGCCGGTGGCGCGTCCCCGGCCAGATCTGGGCCCGTAGAGCCCCATCTGGGTCCTTGCGGGTCGGCTCCGGCGCGACCGCGACGCTCTCTGTATGGGGAGGCTGGGGAGCGGCTTGGACTGGGGCAGCGGCGTCGACGGCGTGCCAGCTGCTGCGCGGAGGCGGGAGCTGTCCGGGCCTCTGAGGGCCCGGCCGGGCCTGTGGGGCCACGGGCCCGGTAGGCTCCTGCTTTGGCGTCCGGTCGGCTACCGTCATGAACGGTGGAGGTGGGGCCCTCCCGTATGCTGACGGTGCTGCTGCCCTAGTCCCGGCTCCTCTTCTTCGTTGTGCAGACCATTTTCGCAGTGCCGTGGTGAGACAGCGTGGGAAGCTTCGTGTCCGTGCTGGCGCAGGGTGGTGGTCGGTTTGGTGGCGAGCTCCGGAGTGCCTGAGGTGGAGGATGCGATCGGGAAAATCCCTGTTGGCTTGGCCGACACCGACGCGGCGGCGCCTGAGGGTGCCGCCGGACCTTCCTGGAGGGCGTCAGGGCTACCCTTCCTCTCTCCTTGCCGTGTACCGGGGGAAACCCTTAGCAGCAGCGTCGCCATCGTCACGTCCCTTCTTGGAGGTGTTGATTGGTACCGGCGCTTCGGAGTCTCGGAGCTTGGTGGGCGAATCCGGTGGTCACAGCGGTCGCGAGGCTTCGTCGTTTTTGTCGATCCGCCGTTATCGGCATTTGTTTCTTTTCTTTTTCTCTTTCTTTTTTTTTGCCTGATTGTGCTGCTTCCGCCCCAGCATCTATCGCTGGCTGTATCGGTTGGTTGCTTTGGAATACAAAGCGGGGAAAACCCTTTTTCTCAACATGTATACACTACTGCTGTTCTATTCTGCTAACAGAAACATGAAACAAAGCATGCATGTACTCCCTCCGTCGGAAAATACTTGTCCAAGAAATGGATGTATCTAGATGTATTTTAATTCTAGATACATCCATTTATATCCATTTTAACGACAAGTGTTTCCGAACGGAGGGAGTAACATATTATACTTCAGATTCCATCGCGTCTTCCGGTGCATGTGAGACGTTCGACCGGGCCGGCCGCTGTGGTGCTTCTCTTCCTGCACGACCACGTCTCACGGACGCTCCGGTGTTCCACCTCCACGACCACGTTCCCCACGCCGTCGCGGGAACCGCATCCTGGGCATACCTTAGCATTGACCAGCGCCGCCGGGGCCGGCAAGCCAGCCCAGGCCAGAGGGTTGGCTGGCAGTCTTGTCCTCCTCCAGCTCAATTCCATCGATTTGCTCAGGGTCATTCTATCTTATTTTGTTCCTCGTTTCCCATTCGAGAGGAGCGGCAGGTTATTGGTTATCCGGTATTATGCCATGCCACTGACGTGCGGGCCTACCCAAACTGCTCCCACCTAATCTACTACTCCCTCCGTTTCTAAATATAAACCTTTTTAGAGAATTTGAATATGGCTACATACGAATGTATATAGACGTGTTTTAGAGTGTAGATTCACTCATTTATCATCGTACGTAGTGCATATTGGAATATCTAAAAAGGCTTATATTGTGGAACGGAGGGAGTACACAATTGTTGGTAGATAGGTGGTATTTAAGAAT